>NC_057794.1:328797628-329085744 GCF_018294505.1 Triticum aestivum
ATAATAACTCTCAAACCATGTATTATACGTAAAAACTTTATATATGAAACTTTCTTAGAATTTTGTCTAGTTTAATAATATGCATCTTTCATCTACGTTTGAAATGTTTAAAATGCTGTTTGTTTAAATTTGTTTAAATAACTTGCTAAAATGCTTTATTTCATAATTAAATAACCGTAGCTCCGATTTAAATAATCTTTATATGTAAATGGGGTAGAAAAAATGCCTAGATATACTTGGTGCACTCATCTTGCATGTTTAACAACTCTAAAATAATGTTTAGGGCAGAACAGTACCAAATCTATAATATGCTCATGAGGAGTTTCCGGAATTGTTGTTCGTTGCTTCCGGCCTCATTTAAACTTGACTAGATAGGTAGTTTACTTTGCTTCACCCTTGCATAAACGAGAGAGAACTAAACGAGAGAGAACTAAATAATTGATGTGGTGTTCCGTCAATATGCAACCCGTTGCATATTGAGCTCCACTTAACTTGTAGTGTTGTTTGTGCACTTTGCCATGCCATGCATAATTAAACCGGACATGCATCATACTTGGTTGTGCATCTTGCCATGTTTATGTGGTGGTTGTTTACTATGTTGTGTGCTTTTTCCGGTGTTTGCTCCTTCGGGTTGGTTCCGATAACGTCGTGTATGTGAGGATCCGTTCGACTACGTCCGTTTATCTTCTTTATGGACTCGTTCTTCTTCCTTGCGGGATTTCAGGCAAGATGACCATACCCTCGAAATCACTTCTATCTTTGCTTGCTAGTTGCTCGCTCTTTTGCTATGCCTATGCTGCGATACCTACCAGTTGCTTATCATGCGTCCCATATTGTTGAACCAAGCCTCTAACCCACCTTGTCCTAGCAAACCGTTGTTTGGCTATGTTACCGCTTTGCTCGGCCCCTCTTATAGCGTTGTTAGTTGCAGGTGAATATTGAAGTTTGTTCCTTGTTGGAACATGGAGATGTTGTTCCTTGTTGGAACATGTTTACTTGTTGGGATATCACAATATATCTTATTTAACTAATGCATCTATATACTTGGTAAAGGGTGGAAGGCTCGGCCTTATGCCTGGTGTTTTGTTCCACTCTTGCCGCCCTAGTTTCCGTCATATCGGTGTTATGTTCCCGGATTTTGCGTTCCTTACGTGGTTGGGTTATAATGGGAATCCCTTGACAGTTCGCGTTGAATAAAACTCCTCCAGCAAGGCCCAACCTTGGTTTTACCATTTGCCACCTAGCCTTTTTCCCTTGGGAGTCGCGCATCCCGAGGGTCATCTTTATTTTAAACCCCCGGGCCAGTACTTGTCTAAGTGTTGGTCCAACCCAGAGCACCGTGCGGGGCCGTCCCTTGGCAACTTGGGTTACGTTGGCTCCCGTACGCTTAGCTTATCCGGTGTGCCCTAAGAACGAGATATGTGCAGCTCCTATCGGATTTGTCGGCACAGCGGGTGGTCTTGCTGGACTTGTTTTACCATTGTCGAGGATGTCTTGTAACCGGGATTTCGAGTCTGATCGGGTCTTCCCGCTAGAAGGAATATCCTTTGTTGACCGTGAGAGCTTGTGATGGGCTAAGTTGGGACACCCCTGCAGGGATTTGAACTTTCGAAAGCCGTGCCCGCGGTTATGGGCAGATGGGAATTTGTTAATGTCCGGTTGTAGAAAACCTGAAGTTGACCTTAATTAAAATACATCAACCGCGTGTGTAACCATGATGGTCTCCTCTCGGCAGAGTCCGGGAAGTGAACACGGTGTTGGAGTAATGCTTGACGTAGGTTGTTATAGGATCACTTCTTGATCATACTTTTTCGCTCGTGCCTTGCCTTCTCTTCTCGCTCTCATTTGCATATGTTAGCCACCATATATGCTAGTCGCTTGCTGCAGCTCCACCTCATACCTTTTACCTTACCCATAAGCTTAAATAGTCTTGATCGCGAGGGTGCGAGATTGCTGAGTCCCCGTGACTCACAGATACTTCCAAAACCAGCTTGCAGGTGCCGAGGATACCGTGCAGATGACGCAACCAAGCTTAAGGAGGAGCTCAATGAAGATCTTGTCCTTTGTGTTGTTTCGTTCTAGTTGATCAGTAGTGGAGCCCAGTCGGGACGATCGGGGATCTGTGTAGCATTTGGGGTAGTCTTCTTTTTATTTTGGTTTCGTAGTCGGACCTTGATTGTATTTGGATGATGTAATGCTTTATTCATGTAATTGTGTGAAGTGGTGAGTGTAAGCCAACTATGTATCTCTTTCCCTTATGTATTACATGGGTTGTGTGAAGATTACCTCACTTGCGACATTGCTTTCAATGCGGTTATGCCTCTAAGTCGTGCTTTGACACGTGGGAGATATAGCCGCATCGAGGGCGTTACAACTACCCTCCAGGCTACTGATTCACTACCAACTTAGGCCAAAAGCCTAAGCTTGGGGGAGTATGTGTTTCTCAACGATATTATATTCATGTTCACATATCATTCTATCTATCGGTGTTCTCACTTTTTCATTGTATCAGCCATGCTTAGATTTATTTTCTTGGTTTCTTCTTGTGTGTTTGAAAAACTTTAGAAAAACAAAAAAAATTAGTTGTAGTAATTTACTTTCTATGCATGCTTAGTAGTAGTACTAAAAATAAAATCCAAAAATATTTCCTTGTTCTTCTTTTGCTTGTTGGGAGTTTTCTATGTAAATAGTTTTTCTCGTTTTTGCTTTTTATTTACTTGCTGGAGAAAACCAAAAACTCCAAACATATTTCAGTGTGTTTCTCTGAAATTCTTTTCTTTTATTCGGGTTGTACCGAGGAGAAGACCACGATGAAATTGTCGAGTGGCTCTCATATGAATAATTGTTGAACCAACAAGAGCCCATTTTACCTTGTCTTCTCCTGTTGAATAAAATGTTTGTAGATTCCAGCTTAGTCCATGGCACTCTTGCACTATTATTATTTTCATATCATTCGGTCGTGCAAGTGAAAGGCAATACTGACGATATTCGATGAGCTGGCCGTGGCAAAGAGAAACTGGTATGAACTCGACTTGTCTTGTCTGTGTAAATATGTTTAACCTAGTGCCCATGATTCAACCCGTTATGATTAAACATGTTTGCAATGACAATTAGAGATTATAGTTTCTCATGCCATGCATAAGTAGCTGGGAGTTAATAATGATTTATCTTGGATATTGCTACCTCTTGAGCACTACGTTGGTTTTCCCTTGAAGAGGAAAGGGTGATGCAGCAAAGTAGCGTAAGTATTTCCCTCAGTTTTTGAGAACCAAGGTATCAATCCGGTAGGAGTCCACACGCAAGTCCCTCGTACCAACACAAATAAATAAGAACCTCAGAACCAACGCGATAAAGGGGTTGTCAATCCCTTCACGGTCACTTACGAGAGTGAGATCTGATAGATATGATAGGATAATATTTTTGGTATTTTTATAATAAGGATAAAAAGTAAAGATTGCAAAATAAACGGTGCAAGGAATAACTTGATAATGGGAGATTAATATGATGAGAATAGACCCAGGGGCCATAGGTTTCACTAGTGGCTTCTCTCGGGATAGCATAAGTATTATGGTGGGTGAACAAATTACTGTCGAGCAATTGATAGAAAAGCGAATAATTATGAGAATATCTAGGCATGATCATGTATATAGGCATCATGTCCGTGACAAGTAGACCGTCTCCTTCCTGCATCTACTACTATTACTCCACACATCGACCGCTATCCAGCAGGCATCTAGAGTATTAAGTTCATAAGAACAGAGTAACACATTAGGTAAGATGACATGATGTAGAGGGATAAACTCAAGCAATATGATATAAACCCCATCTTTTTATCCTCGATGGCAACAATACAATACGTGTCGTTTCCCTTTCTGTCACTGGGATCGAGCACCACAAGATTGAACCCAAAGCTAAGCACTTCTCCCATTGCAAGAAAGATCAATCTAGTAGGCCAAACCAAACTGATAATTCGAAGAGACTTGCGAAGATAACCAATCATGCATAAAAGAATTCAGAGAAGATTCAAATATTCTTCATAGATAGACTTGATCATAAACCCACAATTCATCGGTTCTCAACAAACACACCGCAAAAAGAGTTACATCAAATAGATCTCCAAGAAGATCGAGGAGAACATTGTATTGAGATCCAAAGAGAGAGAAGAAGCCATCTAGCTACTTGCTATGGACCTGAAGGTCTGAAATAAACTACTCACACATCATCGGAGAGGCCATGGAGTTGATGTAGAGACCCTCCGTGATCAATGCCCCCTCCGGCGGAGCTCCGGAAAAGGCTCCAAGATGGGATCTCTTGGGTACAGAAGGTTGTGGCGGTGGAAATAGGGTTTCGTGGTGCTCCTGGATGTTTTTGGGGTATATGAATATATATAGGAGGAAGAAGTAGGTTGGTGGAGTAACAAGGGGCCCACGAGGGGGGAGGGCGTGCCCCCTGCCTCGTGGCTGCCTCATTGATTGCTTGACGTCCACTCCAAATCCTCTGGATCACGTTTGTTCCAAAAATCACGCTCCCGAAGGTTTCATTCCGTTTGGACTTCGTTTGATATCCCTTTTCTATGAAACACTAAAATAGGCAAAAAAAATAGCAATTTGCATTGAGCCTTGGGTTAATAGGTTAGTCCCAAAAATAATATAAAAGTGTAAAATAAAGCCCGTTAACATCCAAAACAGAATATATAATAGCATGGAACAATAAAAAAATATAGATACGTTGGAGACGTATCAAGCATCTCCAAGCTTAATTCCCGCTCGTCCTCGAGTAGGTAAATGATAAAAACAGAATTTTTGATGTGGAATGCTTTCTAGCATATTCTTCAATGTAATTTTCTTTATTCTGGCATGAATATTCAGATCCGAAAGATTCAAGATAAAAGTCTAATATTGACATAAAAATGATAATACTTCAAGCATACTAACTAAGCAATTATGTCTTCTCAAAATAACATGGAAAAAGAAAGTTCATCCCTACAAAATCATATAGTTTAGTCATGCTCCATTTTTGTCACACAAGAATGCTCTCATCATGCACAACCCCGATGACAAGCCAAGCAATTGTTTCACACTTTAGTAATCTCAAACTTTTTTCAACTTTCACGCAATACATGAGCGTGAGTCATGGATATAGCACTATGAGTGGAATAGAATATGATGATGGGGGTTATGTGGAGAAGACAAAAAAAGAGAAAGTCTCACATCGACGCGGCTAATAAATTGGCTATGGAGATGCCCATCAATTGATGTCAATGCAAGGAGTAGGGATTGCCATGCAACGGATGCACTAGAGCTATAAATATATGAAAGCTCAACAAAATAAACTAAGTGGGTGTGCATCCAACTTGCTTGCTCACGAAGACCTAGGGAATTTTGAGGAAGCCCATTGTTAGAATATACAAGCCAAGTTCTATAACGAAAAATTCCCACTAGTATATGAAAGTGACAAAACAAGAGACTCTCTATCATAAAGATCATGGTGCTACTTTGAAGCACAAGTGTGGAAAAAAGGATAGTAGCATTGCCCCTTTTTATATATATTTTTGGGCCTACCTTTTTTTATTTGGCCCATCTCCTTTTTTTTCTTTGGGACAATGCTCTATTAATGATGATCATCACACTTCTATTTATTTACAACTCAATGATTACAACTCGATACTAGAACAAAGTATGACTCTATATGAATGCCTCCGGCGGTGTACCGGGATGGGCAATGAATCAAGAGTGACATGTATGAAAAGTATGAATGGTGGCTTTGCCACAAATACGATGTCAACTACATGATCAAGCAAGGCAATATGACAATGGTGATGCGTGTCATGATGAACGTAATGGTGGAAAGTTGCATGGCGATATATCTCAGAATGGCTATGGAAATGCCATAATAGGTAGGTATGGTGGCTGTTTTTGAGGTAGATATAAGGAGGTTTGTGTGTGACAGAGTGATAACCCACAAGTATAGGGGATCACAACAATTTTCGAGGGTAGAGTGTTCAACCCAAATTTATTGATTCGACACAAGGGGAGCCAAAGAATATTCTCAAGTATTAGCAGCTGAGTTGTCAATTCAACCACACCTGGAAACTTAATATCTGCAGAAAAGTATTTAGTAGCAAAGTAATATGATAGTAGTGGTAACGATAGCAAAAGGTAACGGTAACACAAGTAGTGTTTTTGGTATTTTGTAGTGATGATAGCAATAGCAACGGAAAAGTAAATAAGCGAAGAACAATATATGGATAGCTCATAGGCAATGGATCGGTGATAGATAATTATGCCGGATGCGGTTCATCATGTAACAGTCATAACATAGGGTGACAAAGAACTATCTCCAATTCATCAATGTAATGTAGGCATGTATTCTAAATATAGTCATACGTGCTTATGGAAATGAACTTGCATGACATCTTTTGTCCTACCCTCCCGTGGCAGCGGGGTCCTAATGGAAACTAAGGGATATTAAGGCCTCCTTTTAATAGAGTACCGGACCAAAGCATTAACACATAGTGAATACACGAACTCCTCAAACTACGGTCATCACCAGGAGTGGTCCCGATTATTGTCACTTCGGGGTTGCCGGATCATAACACATAGTAGGTGACTATAGACTTGCAAGATAGGATGAAGAACTCTCATATATTGATGAAAACATAATAGGTTCAGATCTGAAATCATGGCACTCGAGCCCTAGTGACAAGCATTAAGCATAGCAAAGTCATAGCAACATCAATCTCATAACATAGTGGATACTAGGGATCAAACCCTAACAAAACTAACTCGATTGCATGATAAATCTCATCCAACCCATCACCGTCCAGCAAGCCTGCGATGGAATTACTCACGCACGGCGGTGAGCATCATGAAATTGGTGATGGAGGATGGTTGATGATGACGATGGCGACGGATTCCCCTCTCCAGAGCCCCGAACGGACTCCAGATCAGCCATCCCGAGAGGTTTTAGAGCTTGGCGGCGGCTCCGTATCGTAAAACGTGATGAATACTTCTCTCTATTTTTTTTCTCCCCGAAAGCAAATATATAGAGTTGGAGTTGAGGTCGGAGGAGCTCCAGGGGGCTCACAAGGTAGGGGGCGCGTCCAGGGGGGCAGGCGCGCCCCCACCCTCGTGGCTAGGGTGTGGGCCCCCTGGTGTTCATCTTTTGCAAGGATTTTTTATTATTTCCAAAAAGATGTTCCGTGAAGTTTCAGGTCATTCCGAGAACTTTTGTTTCTGCACATAAATAACACCATGGCAATTCTGCTGAAAATAACGTCAGTCCGGGTTAGTTCCATTCAAATCATGCAAGTTAGAGTCCAAAACAAGGGCAAAAGTGTTTGGAACAGTAGATACGACGAAGACGTATCACAGAGCGTATCATATCACGGGGTTTAGATGCGCCGGTGAAGTTTGCACCAACTCTCAAGGTGAGAAAAGGCAATGCATGGTACCGAAGAGGTTAGCAACGATGGAAGGGTGAGAGTGCGTATAATCCATGGACTCAACATTAGTCATAAAGAACTCACATACTTATTGCAAAAATCTACAAGTCATCAAAAACCAACTATTACGCGCATGCTCCTAGGGGGATAGATTGGTAGGAAAAGACCACCGCTCGTCCCCGACCGCCACTCATAAGGAAGACAATCAAATAACACCTCATGTTTCAAATTTGTCACACAACGGTCACCATACGTGCATGCTACGGGACTTGCAAACTTCCACACAAGTATTTCTCAAATTCACAACTACTCAACTAGCGCACTCTAATATCACCACCTTTATATCTCAAAACAATTATCAAGTATCAAACTTCTCCTAGTACTCAATGCACCTTTTATGAGAGTTTTTATTATACCGATCTTGGATGCCTATTATATTAGGACTAGATTCATAACCAAAGCAAATTACCATGCTGTTCTAAAGGACTCTCAAAATAATATAAGTGAAGCATGAGAGATCAATTATTTCTATAAAATAAAATCACCACCGTGCTCTTAAAAAGATATAAGTGAAGCACTAGAGCAAAATTATCTAGCTCAAAAGATATAAGTGAAGCACATAAAGTATTCTAATAAATTCAAATTCATGTGTGTCTCTCCCAAAAGGTGTGTACAGCAAGGATGATTGTGGTAAACTAAAAAGCAAAGACTCAAATAACACAAGACACTCCAAGCAAAACACATATCATGTGGTGAATAAAAATATAGCCCAAGTAAAGTTACCGATGGACGAAGACAAAAGAGGGGATGCCTTCCGGGGCAACCCCAAGCTTAGGCTTTTGGTTGTCCTTGGATTTTACCTTTGGGTGCCTTGGGCATCCACAAGCTTGGGCTCTTGCCGCTCCTTGTTCCATAATCCATCAAATCCTTACCCAAAACTTGAAAACTTCACAACACAAAACTTAAATAGAAAATCTCACGAGCTCCGTTAGTATAAGAAAACAAACCACCACTTAAGGTACTGTAATGAACTCATTATTTATTTGTATTGGTGTTAAACCTACTGTATTCCAATTTCTCTATGGTTCATACCCTCCGATACTACTCATAGATTCATCAAAATAAGCAAACAACACACGAAAAACAGAATCTGACAAAAACAGAATAGTCTGTAGTAATCTGTAGGTTTCGACTACTTATGGAACCCCCAAAATTCTAAAATAAATTTCTGGACGTGAGGAATTTATCTATTAATCATGTGCAAAAATAATTAACTAAATATCACTCTCCACTAAAAATGGCAGCAAATCTCGTGAGTGCTAAAGTTTCTATTTTTTACAGCAAGATCGCAAAGACTTTCCCCAAGTCTTTCAAAAGGTTCTACTTGGCACAAACACTAATTAAAAAGAGGATAGATGAATTATTTATTACTAAACAGAATCAAAAAGTAAGGAACAAAAATAAAATTGGGTTGCCTCCCAACAAGCGCTATCGTTTAACGCCCCTAGCTAGGCATAAAAGCAAGGATAGATCTAGGTATTGCCATGATAATGATAAGATAAATCACGAAAACTCATCTCATATTCCCTACGCTCAGCAGCAAGATTTCTTTGTGGCAATAAAAAGTAATCAAAAGGGCTAAATTTAATGGGACAAAAGTCCCCAAGATCAAGCTCGGGAGGTATTGGTTCCTCCCTTGGCCCCCCATATTGCACAATAAATTCATCATTATAAGCATTCTTTTGGCAAAAAGTCATGAGCCTTTGTTCAAGGGAAAAACCTAACCCATTATTCTGGATAGCAAAATTATCATTAAGTTCAGAGATCCTATCAACAAGAACATCTGTAGGAACCTTTTTTCTAAGGTTTTCATTAAAAGCAACATGACCTAGAGATCATAAACGCATAATGTCTTCCTGGTAAAAAAGAATTGCTTCTATGGGAGGACGGCCGGCATCCACCCTATAATGCGCAAAAATTTCATTGGCCTCTTTTATTATGCATCTAAACTCATGAGCTAAAAAGATGGTAGCTGCTCGCTTAACAGAAGAATGCTCAATATTAGAAAATTCTAGGATAATCCTTTGTATGGAAGGATGCATATGTAAAAATCTTATTTCAAGTTCAACTATGAGCAAAGATATAGCATCCGCAAGACTACTAGTTTTGTGAAGAATAGACCCGCTCATGGTGGGCAAAGCACCGGCACAAGTAAAGAAATCTTGAATAACTCCCTTCCCAATGATATTACCGCTACCGATCGGAAACTTTTTAGTGTGTAAAATAATAGGATTTTCAAGAGGATCATCAAAAGCATCAAGGTTTTCCATAATATTATCCTTATCAACGATAGCCTCCCTAGTTTCAGTCATGAGGGCAATAAATTGCAAAAAGAACGAGCACACAGAAGGCAGGAAGGAGAAAGAGGGCGAAAACGGCAAGGGTGAAGTGGGGGAGAGGAAAACGAGAGGCAAATGGCAAATAATGTAATGCGAGGGATAAGAGTTTGTGATGGGTACTTGGTATGTCTTGACTTGTGCGTAGACTCCTCGGCAACGGCACCAGAAATCCTTCTTGCTACCTCTTGATCACTGCGTTGGTTTTCCCTTGAAGAGGAAAGGGTGATGCAGCAAAGTAGCGTAAGTATTTTCCTCAGTTTTTGAGAACCAAGGTATCAATCCAGTAGGAGGCCACACGCAAGTCCCTCGTACCTACACAAACAAATAAGAACCTCTCAACCAACGCGATAAAGGGGTTGTCAATCCCTTCACGGTCACTTACGAGAGTGAGATCTGATAGATATGATAGGATAATATTTTTGGTATTTTTATAATAAGGATAAAAAGTAAAGATTGCAAAATAAACGGTGCAAGGAATAACTTGATAACGGGAGATTAATATGATGAGAATAGACCCGGGGGCCATAGGTTTCACTAGTGGCTTCTCTCAAGAGAGCATGAGTATTATGGTGGGTGAACAAATTACTGTCGAGCAATTGATAGAAAAGCGAATAATTATGAGAATATCTAGGCATGATCATGTATATAGGCATCACGTCCGTGACAAGTAGACCGACTCCTGCCTGCATCTACTACTATTACTCCACACATCGACCGCTATCCAACATGCATCTAGAGTATTAAGTTCATAAGAACAGAGTAATGCATTAGGTAAGATGACATGATGTAGAGGAATAAACTCAAGCAATATGATATAAACCCCATCTTTTTATCCTCGATGGCAACAATACAATACGTGTTGTTTCCCTTTCTGTCACTGGGATCGAGCACCGCAAGATTGAACCTAAAGCTAAGCACTTCTCCCATTGCAAGAAAGATCAATCTAGTAGGCCAAACCAAACTGATAATTCGAAGAGACTTGCAAAGATAACCAATCATGCATAAAAGAATTCAGAGAAGATTCAAATATTCTTCATAGATAGACTTGATCATAAACCCACAATTCATCGGATCTCGACAAACACACCGCAAAAAGAGTTACATCAAATAGATCTCCAAGAGGATCGAGGAGAACATTGTATTGAGATCCAAAGAGAGAGAAGAAGCCATCTAGCTACTAGCTATGGACCCGAAGGTGTGAAATAAACTACTCACACATCATCGGACAGGCCATGGAGTTGATGTAGAGGCCCTCCATGATCAATGCTCCCTCCGGCGGAGCTCCGGAAAAGGCCCCAAGATGGGATCTCTTGGGTACATAAGGTTGCGGCGGTGGAAATATGGTTTCGTGGTGCTCTTGGATGTTTTTGGGGTATATGAATATATATATAGGAGGAAGAAGTAGGTTGGTGGAGCAACAAGGGGGGAGGGCGCACCTAGGGGGTAGGCGCGCCCCCTGCCTCGTGGCTGCCTCGTTAATTTCTTGACGTCCACTCCAAGTCCTCTGGATCACGTTTGTTCTAAAAATCACGCTCCCGAAGGTTTCATTCCGTCTGGACTCCGTTTGATATCCCTTTTCTGCGAAACACTGAAATAGGCAAAAAACCAGCAATTTGCACTGGGCCTTGGGTTAATAGGTTAGTCCCAAAAATAATATAAAAGTGTAAAATAAAGCCCGTTAACATCCAAAATAGAATATATAATAGCATGGAACAATCAAAAATTATAGATACGTTGGAGACGTATCAGATATCAACATAGCGTTAAAATGATTGTGATGTGGTATGATGATATGGTATCCTCCTCTCAATGTTCGAGTGGCTTGACTTAGTACATGTTCATGCATTTAGTTGAATCAAAACCAACATAGCCTCTATAATGTTTCTGTTCATGGTGTTCATATCCTACTCATGCTAGTGTCCAGTGTTACTTATGCATAATGCCTGGTCATGATCGTTGTTGCTCTCTAGCTGGCCGCTTCCCAATCTTAAATTGCTAGCCTTCGCGTGTACTAAGTGGGGATTCTGCTTGTACACCAAAAACCTTGAACCCAAAGTTATTCCAGATGAGTCCACCATACCTACCTATATATGGTATTACCCCGCCGTCCTAAGTAAATTTGCATGTGCCACCTCTAAAAACTTCTAAAATAATTATCCGTTTTGTGTGCCTGGATCGTTCATGGAACGACAGGAGGTGGTCGATATCTTCCGTGCTAAGCATGTTATCCTCAGGTCGAGTGTTTATTTACTCGCCATCGCATGAGGAAATGGGCGGTAATAGGGATGCCCGGTCCCAAACTGCAAAATACAAAAAAGTGTTCATCTCTTACATAATCAAACAAAAACTCCCAATGGAGTCAAAACCTTTACTTTCCGCTTGGGGACCACCACTAGAGTGCTTAGCATGGAAGATGTTGATAACTGATGGTCGTGAAGTGAATAAGAAGGATGCATGTCTCAAAATATCATTTATCTCTGTTTTAAAAATTGAGCTCTGGCACCTCTGCAAATCACTGGTTCCCTCTGCGAAGGGACTTTCTATTTACTTTTATGTTGTGTCATCACCTTCTATAAACAAGCGCCAGAAATTGAGTAGAGCACAGCGGTCATGATTTATGCATTGTGTATAGCTAACGTTGGGTGCATCATGACTGGATCTTTTGTACCATGAATTACAATGTTTAGTCGCTGCTTGAACTTCGGAGGTGCTCTGCATTTATGTTTTGCGGTCTCAGAAAGGGCCAACGAGATACCATTATTGTCATATTATATCATGGTTGTTTTGACAACGTGTTGCTGTTTGAGATATCTTATTATTGCTCACTAGCTGATTATGTCATTGATATGAATCATTATAATTTTTAAGAGTTATTGTTGACATGGTTAGTTATAATGTTGGCTGAAAACCTGGGTGCTGTTTAAGCTTATTTATGCAAACAAGAGCAAAAGAGTTCGTAAAAGTTTTGCTTTCTCACTTTCAGTTTATCAACTGAATTGCTTGAGGACAAGCAAATGTTTAAGCTTGGGGGAGTTGATACGTCTCCAACGTATCTACTTTTTCTCATGATTTTCCTCTTGTTTTGGACTCTAATTTGCATGATTTGAATGAAACTAACCCCGAACTGACGTTGTTTTCAGCAGAACTACCATGGTGTTGTTTTTGTGCAGAAATAAAAGTTCTTGGAATGGAACGGAAATTTTTGAGGATTTTTTATACCAATAATAAGAATTTCTGGAGCCAAGACCCACCGGAGAGGGGCCCCTGGGTGGGCACAACCCACCAGGGCACGCCTCCCTCTCCCGGCGCGCCCAGGTGGGTTGTACCCACCTGGTGGCCCCGCTGATGACCCCCCTGATACTATAAAATCACATTATTCAGAAAAAAGGGTAGAAAGAATTATCGCGATCCACGAGATGGAGCCGCTGCCAGGCCCTGTTCTTCCTTGGGAGGGTAGATCTGGAGTCCGTTTGGGGCTCTGGAGAGGGGGGGTCTTCGATCTTCGTCATCACCAACCTATCTCCATCGCCAATTCCATGGTGCTCCCCACCGGGAGTGAGTAATTACTTCGTAGGCTCGCTAGTCGGTGAGGAGTTGGATGAGATTCATCATGTAATCGAGTTAGTTTTGTTAGGGCATGATCCCTAGTATCCACTATGCTCTTAGATTGATGTTGCTATGACTTTGCCATGCTTAATGCTTGTCACTTTGGGCCCGGGTGCCATGATTTCAGATCTGAACCGTTTATGAATTCATCATTATATCCATGTTTTAGATCCGATCTTGCAAGTTATAGTCACCTACTACGGTTATGATCCGGCAACCCCGGAGTGACAACAACCGGGCCCACTCCCGGCGATGACCGTAGTTTGAGGATTCATATATTCACTATGTGTTAATGCTTTGTTTCAGTTCTCTATTAAAAGGAGGCCTTAATATTGCTTAGTTATCAATATGGACCCAGCTGCCACGGAAGGGTAGGACAAAAGATGGCATGCAAGTTCTTTTAATAAAGCACGTACGACTATTTACGAAATGCATGCCTACATTATAATGATGAACTGGAGCTAGTGTTGTATCGCCCCAGTTTATAACTGTCTCATGATGAATATCATCCAATAAGTCACCGATCCAATGCCTACGAACTTTTCCATGTTGTTTCTGCTAGGTTACTATTGCTATCATCACTGTTACACTTGCTACAAATTACTGCTATCACTGTTACTGTTACCGTTGCTGTTGTCACTACTATCAAAACTATCATATTACTGTGCTACTGATCATATTGCTGCAGATAATTAATCTCCAGGTGTGGTTGAATTGACAACTCAGCTGCTAATACCTTCAAACATTCTTTGGCTCCCCTTATGTCGAATCTATAAATTTGGGTTGAATACTCTACCCTAAAAAACTGTTGCGATCCCCTACACTTGTGGGTTATTAGGCGTACGCACATAGGCATCCCAAGAGTGCGACATGAGCATGTTTGAGTTTGTTCAGCCTCGGTATAATGATTCTAGACTAGAGATCACGAAAACAAGTCCATTGGCTTCGACCCTTGCCCATAGTCAGACCTCGTCGTTGATACTGCAGACAAGTTTGTCCCTGGATGGCCGGAGATTGTCGAAGAGGGCGGTGTTGCATTGTTTCCAAATAGACCATGCGGTAAGGGCAACGAGGGAGTTGAGGCCCTTTTGCAAGCTCGTCGGTGATGCATGTAATGTGGCTGACCACCAAGCAAAGAAGGTCGCATCATTGTTGGGCGGGAGCAGTGGGAGACGACACCAAGATAGAATTTCATGCTAGGTGATCTTTGAGAAGGTGCACTAGACGAGTAGATGATCGATGGTCTTGTGCTCCTGTCAACAGAGTTTGCACGGGGGGAGGGGTCATGTGGCAGATGTATGACGCGCTCTTCGCTCCGCGGTCCAGCATCGGTCGAGGGAGGCCAGCCAGAGTAAGAATTTGGAGTTCATCAGCGCCCAACACTTCCAGATGAGCCGCGAGTTTGGCACAAAGGTAGAGCCCAGGAATAGCGCCTTGTAGGCTGAGCTGGCCGTGTAGTTCCCACTTGGGGTCCACTTCCAAGAGATCTTGTCAAGCTAGTTAGAGAGCTCGACCAGCTGGAATCTCTCCCATTGGCCGAAGTACTCAATGGTAGTAGCTGGTCCCATGGAACCATGTATGTCGCAAATCCAGGTGATAACCCACAAGTATAGGGGATCAATTGTAGCCTCTTTCTATAAGTGAGAGTGTCAAACCAAACAAGGAGCTAAAGGTAGAATTAATATTCCCTTCAAGTTCTATCGACCAGCGATACAACTCTATGCACACTTAACATTCGCTTTACCTAGAACAAGTATGAATCTATTTTGTGGGTGTAGAACTAGAACTACTTTGCAAGAATAAAATTAGGAGTAATTTGCAAGATGATAAAAGTTAGTTGTTTAGTAGAAAGTTTTTTATAACACAAGAGAATGATTTGTCCCTATGCAATTGATAACTATATGGGTAATCATTATTGCAATTTTATATGAGGGAGAGGCATGAGCAAACATACTTCCCATACTTTTGGATCATATGATGATTGAAATTCTAGCAAGCATCCGCAACTACTAAAGATCATTAAGGTAAAACCCAACCATAACATTAAGTAACAGGTCCTTTTTACTCCCATACTGTGACGCCCCGAGACGTTGCACCGGGTGTCTTCTAGTTATGCGTCGTTGTTGCCATGTCAATTGCTTGTGTGTTGCATCTTGCCATGTCATCATGTTCATTGCATCATCATGTTTTTAAAACTTTCATCCGTCCGGGTCTCCCAGTTCCTTCCGTTGTCCGTTCTGAGCCCAGACACACTTGCACGCGCCCGCGGCACGTCCGAAATATTATTTTATAAGTGGCCAGAAAATTTTCTCGAAATGGGATGAAAGTTGGCGTGCGGTGTTGTTATGTTGTCAGTAGGCTGCCTGCCAAGTTTCATCGCGCTCGGAGTTCGTTTGGTGCCCCAACGGATAACTATAGCGGCAGTATAATCGGTTAAACCGTGGACGTTTTCGATCTCCGAAGACTGCTGTCGGGCCTCTCTCTCTCTCTCTCTATCTCTCTCTCTCTCTCTTCTCAGCCAAGGCCTCTCTTCACAGCCCACTCCCACTCTAAACCAGCCCACCTAGGCCTACCTAACCCCCTCTTGATCGGATCCGTCGGATCACGATCGGAGGCTCCTAAAACCCCTCATAGCCCCCAAACCCTAGCAAATTTGCTATATATGGATACCCATAGTCCATTTTGGGAAACCTATCCCCCTTCCCCTACCTCTAGCCCCCCCTCCTCAGATTCCATGCCACCCCACTCCCACCTCGCCACTTGGCGCCGTCCAACGGCCCAGCCGCCGACGGCCGGACGCTCCCCACCAACCCGCTCGCGCCACCTCAGCCCGAGCGCCGCCCTCCTCCATTCCGCAACCGCCATGTGTCCCCACCACCTCACCCGCGTTCCCCTGGTCTTCCCGCGCCGCTGCAAAGCCCACGGGCCCACCCAGACCCGCATCAGGCCCTGGAAGCCCATCGGGGCCCGGGTGCTCCGCCGCCCCATGCTCGAGCTCCCCGTGCGGGAGAGCGCCAGCGCCGACGACGACCTCGCAGGGCCGCCTGTGCCAGCCGTCGCCGCCCGTCGCCAAGCTCTTCCGCCGCTGCTAGCCGAACCTCGCCGCCCGCGCGCGCTGCACCCTGCCGTTCGTTGGAGAACGCCCGCGTCGCCCTCATATCGCCGGATCTCGCCGTGCCCGAGGTCCCCTCGCCGCCAGCCACCGAAGAAATTCCCCGTCGGCTCCGTCCCACCATCCAGCCGCCGGATCCGCCCGGCTCCCGCCGTCATCAGCTCGCCGGAGCTCCATCCCATCGCTGGAGACCCTAACGCCGCGGCCTTCCTCAATCCTGCAGACATGTGGGCACACGCGCCGTCGTGTCTTCGCACGTGGGCCAGCGACGCCGCGCGGCCCAGATCCCGTCGCCCTGCTGCCTGGGCCTCTCCATTCGCAGCGCCCTAAGGCCCAAGCGCTCCCCTCGCCCGACATGCATGCCTCTCCACTGACCGGCCTGCTATGGCCCAATGTGAGCAGCCCCAGCCCCTTCAGTTTCGGTCCGAGTCGTGTTTTTTTTCCGCGGAACAATTTATCTTTCATTCAGGAGTCTGGCAGTTTTACAGAAAAGACCTTCATGTTCATGCATATCCTAACTCACAAACTATGCATCATATGTAAAAACTTCATATATGTAAAATGCTTAGTTTCTCATGTACTTTCATAATATGCAACTCTCATCCATGTTTAAAATGTTTAAAATGTTGTTTGTGTTTATTTTGCATAAATGCCATGTTAAAAGGGTTTATTTCATAACTAAATAACTGTAGCTCCGAATTTAATAAACTTTGTATGTAAATGGGGTTGAAAAATGCATAGATTAACATGTTGCACTTTATTTTCCTATTTAACAACAATAAAATATGGTTTTAGGCAGAACAGTACCAAATCTAAAATATGCACATGAGGATTTTCCAGAATTGTTGTTTGTTGTTTCCGACCTCATTTAAACTTGCCAAAATAGTTAGTTTACTTATGCCTCACCCCTTGCCATGTTTAATAACATTGAATATTGTTGGCTACATAAACGAGAGAGAACTAAATAATTGAATGTGGTGTTTCGTCAATATGCAACTCGCTGCATATTGAGCTCCACTTAATTTGTAGTATCGTCACCAAAAAACATACAACTCAAACCAATCACCATCATTAATCAACCCATAGGACAAAAGAAATCTACTCAAACATCATAGGACTACCACACATCATTGGATAATAATATATATCGTTAAGCATCATGTTCAAGTAGAGATTACAACAGGGAGAAGAGGTGTTACACCGCTACATAGAGGGTGCGAGAGTTGGTGGTGACGGCGGTGAAGATGTTGGTGTAGATCACCGTCACGATGATTGCCGCAGCGGCATTCCAGCGCCACCGGGAGAGAAGGGCAGAGAGCCCCCTCCTCCTTCTTCTTCTTCCTTGCCCTTCCCCCTAGATGGGAGGAGAGTTTCCCCTCTGGTCCACGGCTGCCATGATTCCCGGAGGGCAGGAGCCCCTCCGAGATTGGATCTCTCTCTCTCCCTCTCTCTCTCTCTCTCTCTCTATATATATATATATATATCTGTGTGTGTGTTCTTTTCTGTTTCCGTTTCTATTTTCTGGCTGCAAACAGTTTCTTAAAATTTTTGAGATCTGTAATTTCAATTGGGTTGAATTTTTTAGGAGATTTTTATCTGGATAATATCTTGCTTGCGACAGAAGGACATCTGCAACCGACCTACGAGGTGGCCATAAGCCTGCTGGGCGCGCCTAGGGTAGGGGGTTGCACACTTTGGGCTTGTGGGCCCCTCGAGCATCGTCTCATGTTGGTTTTTTTCTGAAAAATCACATATATTCCAAAATAATTCTTCGTATATTTTTATCGCATTTGGATTTCATCCGGTATGGATTTTCTATGAAACAGAAAACATACAACAAATAGGAAGTGACACTGGGCACTGGATCAATATGTTAGTCCAAGAAAATCATATAAATTGTTGCCAAAAGTATGTGAAAGTTATACAATATTGACATGAAAAAATAAAAAATTGTAGTTCGAACTACTACTAGTTGTAAGATTATTTTTCCTATGGCAACAATGTTCACAATGGTAAAACCTATAGTTGTGCCAAATTTTAACTTGTTATCATGAAGTATGCCATGGAAGTGGCCGTGGGCATTTGCCTTGAAATCCATGCAACTTCATACTAGACAATCCATTTTGTGAAGGGTTTTTTAACTTGTGGTATTGCAAGTTTATGATTTTTCTCACCTACTAGTTCACACAATAGGGCTTCATGCACAAGGATTTTAGTTTTTTTAGTTTTTTATTTTCTTTGATTTTTCCAAAAAAGGGGTAAATTTTGAAATGTAGAACTTTGGTATGAAATGGTTCAAAATTTCAACTTTGGTTGCCCTAAGTAGATGTGCCACCAACATAGGAGCATAAAATGATTTTTTTCAATTTTCAATACCAAGCTACATCACACTCGTAGTTCAAATTTAAGAAAAATCTCATAATTCACTGGTAATGCAATAAATCTTGGAAATATAGCAACAATAATCTGAAATTCATGAAACTTGGTCGGTGGGATTCCAATGTGGTGTACCTTCTATGAAAAATGATAAGAACAAGTTTTATAACTTATTTCTGGTACTTCCTTCACAAAAGCCATTTCTGGCACTTGAAAATGGAAATAATACTTTTTATTAAAAAATTCATGTGGCAACAATGTTCACAATGGTAAAACCCATAGTTGTGCCAAATTTGAACTTTTTCTTTGATTTTCTTGAAATTGAAAAATAGTAGTGTTGTTCTCTAGTTTGATGAGATCAATTGTGAAAATGATGCCACTTGTAAAAAAATAAAAAATACTTTTATTATAGTAAGATCATCTATGCTTACTTTGAGAAAGAGATGATCCAATATCAAATCATCATCTCCACCAAGCGAGCATTGATGTTACAAGAGTAGTTTGTTGCATATGGTCCTTTCTGCTATTTAAGAAGGTCAGCGAGCCTCTCACGCGGCGATGTGGGACTAAACAACATCATTCAGTATGGTGTTGTGCTGAAGGGGGCGGGGGGGGGGGGGCTGCTCGGACGACGTTCGTGGAATCATGGGCCGACGTCTTAGTCAATCCCATCAGCGTAAAAATGTCCATGTTTTTGTAAAAATCCATTATATTCACATTTAATTTTCTAGACGGTTTTACAATTTTTTGATCTAAAATATATTTAAATATTAAAGGAAATGACAAAAATAAAAAGAAAGAGATGAAAGCTACCCTAGCAGCCCAGCCCACCTACAGGCAACCCCGTCTTCAACCTCGCGCCTAGTGGCAGTGGACGACGCGTCCGAGAGTGCCGACTCCTGCTTCGCGCCTTCGACGCCATCCTCGTCCCCAACTCTATGCCAAGAGATAATCACGATATCACTAGTTCGAACCTATCTACTATCCATCACTATCCCCTCACATTGTTAACTCTCCAACCATGACCAAGAACGCCATGACCGCACCGACGTCAACCAACATAGCCAATATAATGTGTTACCCTCACTTTATCGCCCTGTCCTTTAGCTACACCTTGTCACGTTAACCTATACGACGAAGACTGCTAGACCGGACGCCTTGAATCGTCTCCTTCATTGTGCACATGAAAGTGCGTTATATCGACTAGAGGGGGGCGAATAGGTGATTTTTATGAAATTCTTCACTGAGGAATTTGCCGGTGAGGAAATTCCTTAGCGAAGAACTACTAGCAGCGGAATGAGTACTCAAAAGTAAACATAACAGAATACAAGCATAGTCATCATGATGAAATGAAGACAGGCACAGAGTACAGGAAGCGTAAGCACAGGATAACACAGGATGAAGACAAACAGACTGAAGAAATTAAACTGAGGAAATTGAGAAAGTCTTCAGTCAAAGTCTTCAAACACTGATATGAACAAGCACACAACATAGTTATGAGGAAATGAAAGAGTTGAGGAAATAGAACCAGTAAGCTTGGTGAAGACAATGATTTGGTAGACCAGTTCCAACTGCTGTCTCAATTGTACGTCTGGTTGGAGCGGCTGAGTATTTAAACTCGAGGACACACAGTCCCGGACACCCATTCCTGAACACGCAGCTCAAGACACCCAGTCCTCACCGTATTCTCCTTGAACTAAGGTCACACAGACCTCGTCCAATCACTCGTGGTAAGTCTTCAGGCGACTTCCAAACCTTCATAAACTCGGTCACTCGGCGATCCACAATTCCTCTTGGATGCTCTAGACCATGACGCCTAACCGTCTGGAAGAAGCACAGTCTTCAAAGGTAACAAGCGTCGGATCCACGCAAGATCAATCTCTTCTGTGATGCTCAATCACTTGGGGTTTGTAGGTGTTTGGGTTTTGGGTTTTTGGTTTTTCCTCACTTGATGATTTTCGCTCAAAGTCTTCAGAGGATGGGTTGCTCTCAAATGACAAGTGTCAGTTTCTCTCGGAGCAGCCAACCAGCTAGTGGTTGTAGGGGGCGGCTATTTATAGCCTAGGGAGCAGCCCGACATGATAAGACATAAATTCCCTTCAATGATATGACCGTTAGGTGAGTAGATATTTTGGGACAGCTGGCGCATAGCACAACAACGGTCGGAAATTTGAGTATCAAATTCCTCAGGGCTATCATGTTCCTCACTGTGTAGGAAATCCGCACTGGCGTGTCGGATTTCGGGTTCCGGCAGACCCTTGAGGTTTGAACGCTGGGGTGCGCGCGGATATTTCGCCTTCTACCTACCTGCGCCCCTCCGCCTCGCTAAGATCTAAGCTATGGAAAGAACAACACAAGATACACAGGGTTTATACTGGTTCGGGCCACCGTTGTGGTGTAATACCCTACTCCAGTGTGTGGTGTGGTGGATTGCCTCTTGGGCTGATGATGATGAGCAATACAAGGAAGAACAGCCTCGCGAGGGTCTGTTCTTGGCTGAGGGGATGAACTGCTAGGAGGAGTTCAGTCACCCTTCTCTCTCTCTCTCTTCTCGATTCTCTCTCCCATTTCGATCCTAGCTAGTTTCTCTCTTGGCTTCTAGATTCTCCCTTCTTGATTCCGATCCCCCCTACCCTGGGGGTGGCTAGTCCTATTTATAGGCAAAGGCCCTGGGCCTCTTCCCAAATATTGAGCGGGAAGGGCGCCAACAATTGGCCATTTTGAAGGGGAACATCTGGTACACTTATCCTTACTAAAGTTGGTCCTCGCCTGCCAAAGGCTCTGGTGGTGACGCTGGCTTGGGCTCCACAATGACTTCCTCCCTGCCGTTGGACTGGTCTTGGTCTCGTTGCACCGAAACGGGTGCCTTTGCTTGATGCTCTCGCCTGCGCTTGCTCCCTTTGCACCAAAGAGGAAAGGAGGACACTGCGCGGGCTGGCGCCCGCCTGGCACCCTTGGTCGTCATGGCTTGCATCACGGGCACCTCGTGAGGTACCCCGCCTTGATCTTTCCGCCTCCTCGCGAGCCAGCCTGATGAGGCCGTGCCTGAGGAAGCTCCGTGTCGTCCGCCCCGCGAGGCTTGGCCCCTCGCGAGGGTCTTGGGTCTGTGTTGATGAAGATGGGCCGTGCTGGGCCCCCTTCGAGCCACGCCGCAGGCCGCAGGCAGGCAAGTCTGGGGACCCCCGTTCCCAGAACGCCGACAGTAGCCCCCGGGCCCAAGGCGCGCCCGGACTTGGCCGTGCAGGGAGGCGAAAGGGCAAGGGCGAAGCGACGCGGGCCCTAACAGCCTGCGGCCTTGGGGCCGCGTGGCGGTTGACTGGACGTGGGCGCCTCAGCAACCGCGCGAGTTGATAAAGGACCGACATCTGCCTAGGCATTGCCTTTTTGCTTTCTCCGGTTGCTGCTCAGATCCCCTTTCTTGCGCCTCTCCTTCCTTCCTCCAAAATTTCCAGATCTACTCCGACCGCGTGACCTAGGAAGCCATGGCGCCTCGTCAGTCCCCGGCCGGAGCTTGGTACTCGTCTGCCCTGGACTCGCCGAACGTGTCGGAGGCGAGCCTCGCCCGGTTGCGCCGGATGGCGGCGGCGCAGGGCATCGACGGGGCGAAGGTGTTCAAGGCCGGCTCCGCCACCCCTGAGGGCCAAGGGAGCACCTTCTATCCGTTCTTTGTAAGCGCCATTGCTGCTGGCCTGGTGCCTCCCTTCTCCGAGTTCTTCTTCTCTGTCCTCCGCCATTATAAGCTACAGGCTCTGCATCTCCACCCCAACTCCGTCCTTCTCCTGGCAATCTTCGCCTATTACTGCGAGGCTCACGTAGGGGTGCAGCCCTCAGTGGCCTTGCTGCGCCACTACTTCTACCTCCGGACCTCTCGCGGTCCTGCTTCCGCGTGCGCGAGCTTCATCGCGTACGGTGGCGCCATTGCCATTTCGAACCCCGGGAAAAGGATTGAGGGCTTCAGGAGCAAGTGGGTCTTGGCAGATGCTGGGCGCATCCACCCTCGGCTGATCTTGCCCACGGAGCAACCCACGAGCTCCAGCGATTGGGGTCGAGCGGAGCTCGCGGACCCCCGCGCGAAGCTGGTGTTGGAGAAGATGGACGCGGATCTGAGGCCGGCCAACATGGCGGCGGCGAAGCTGACCGGCGCATCGCTGCTGAGGGAATTCCTGGAGCACCAGCTGGCTCCGCTTCGGCAGTACTCACTTCCGATGTGGAGGCCCCATCCGAGCCCCGCGGCCTTGGCCGACGAAGATCTGGCTGCGGTCCTCCAATCTCTGGTCGGGGGCGATGTGGCGAGGTTGGAGGGCGCTCCTACGCCCTTGTTCCTCCGTGATGACTGGGAGCAGGTAGTGGAGTCCATGCCCGTCTTCAACGGGGACGGGCCCGTGCCCATGGAAACTCCCGGGGAATCGGTGGACGTGTCCTCCGACGACTCCAGCGAAGAGGAGGAAGGAGGGGAGCGGGAAAAAGGGCCTGACTCCGAGGCGACTGACGGAGAGTCGAGGGCTCCCCTCCCCCGGCGCAGGTCCCGCGCTCTCCGCCTCTCTCCGAGCGATGACGACGAGGATGATGACGAGCAGGGCGGCGGGAGCTTGCCCCCGATCCCGAAGAAGGACAGGACCGGGCTGATCTCCCGCGGGTCTGCCCCGGCCCCGAGGCGGACCGCAGACGCGCCTTCCGCTCCCGAGCTTCCCAAGGTTGACCCTTCCAGCCGGCTTTCAGGCTTCAAATTTGGCCGGAGGCTGCCTGAGCTCACTGGCGACGACCCGTAAGCGCTTGATTCTTGTCTTTATTTCTTGTTCTGCTGCTGAGGCTTGACGTCCACATCTCTTGGACAGGCTGGCGCCCGCAGCAAAGAAGCCGAAGGGAGCTCCTGAGGTTCCATCCGTGGCAGCGCCTCTGCCCACGAAGGAAGGTGACCGCGACGCACGGGCTTCTCCTGCCCGGTCGTCCTCGCGAGGCCTGGCTGAGCCGGCTGGGGCGAGCTCAGCCCCCATGGCCCAAGTGACTCCTGAGGTGCCTTTGCCTGCTGCCGCCACTACAGCCGTTGGGGCGCAGCAGGCTCCGCCTCAGGATGCTGTGGTCGCGCCGCCGCCTTCTCCTCCTACTCCACCGACTGCTGTCTCTCCGACTCCTCCTGCCGTTCTGGATCGTGCTGCTGCTGAGCTGGACCGGCTGCGGCAGGATCTTCTTGGCGCCGACCCTCGCTTGGTGGCCGGGCGCTTGGAGCTGGCTTCAGGATGGATTTGCTCCGACGCTTCGATTCGGGCGGCGCTGGTCCAGGCCTCGACGGCTTGCGATGAGGAGAGGCAGGCCGTCCTTGAGGCGAAGGCTGCTCGTGACGCAGCCCTGGGGGAGGTAGTCGACGTCCGTGGTCGCTGCAAGGCGCTGGAGGACGAGCTGCAAGGCCTGCGGGACCAGCTCGCGAAAGAGGCCCGCCTTCGCCAAGAGCAGGAAGAAGGCGTGAAGGCTCGCGAGGCGGCCGTCAAGGAGAGGGAGGTCAAGCTCAGGAGGCGCCGTGACCGCCTAGGCGCGCTGGAGCAGGAGTTGGGGGCGAGGAAGGTCGAGCTGGACGACAAGGCCCAGGTTCTTGCCGAGGACCGCGTGGCCTTCGCGGAGATGGAGGCAAAGGCTCGCTCCTCGCTGAGGACGCTTTACGACAGCGGCCTGGAGAGCCCGCTGGCTGGCGCCGAGGACGGCCCCGCCAAGCTGCTTCCCTTCCTGGTTCGCGCTCTTGAAGATGTCGCCCTTGGCCTTGGCCCCACGGCCGAGGCCGAGGCGCGTGTCCTGTCTTCTGCAGCGCTGACGCGGGTCCTCACCCACATCTACCTTCGCGATCCCGGCGTCGACCTCGACAGCCTGCTGGAGCCAGTAAGCGGCGAGCGTGCCGCTGCCGCTGCCGAGGCCGTGAAGGGTCGCGCGGAGGCTCTGCTGGGGAAGTTCCGGGCCTTCAGCACCAAGCCGAAGCAAGGCGCTGCCGACCCCGCTGCTCCATGAGGCGAACCCACTCCGCGCTGCTCCACCGCCGACAAGTGACTCCGTTGTGGCTCCTGTCCTGCCTTTAATTCCTGCACATGTATCATGCCTCGGGGAGGCGTTTAAACTTGCGTTTGGCATTGAGATAACAGTGTGGACTGTAATATTTGCTTTTGAATTCCTTGAAATTTACGCTTTTCCTTCCTACTTGCTTATGTTCTACGCCGGCAGAGCCCGGCCCCGCGCATACCTCAGCCGCCGTTAGCCCCGACCGGAAACCAGGACGGGACCAAGGAGTGAGGGGCTACGTGACAAGTTAGGCTCCTGAGTCGCGATGCTCAGGAGTCCCCCTTGGCGCACGAACAACAAGTAGGGAGGTGTGATGTGGGTGGATCTACCGTTCTACGTCTGCAGAGCCCGGCCGCGCGCATACCTCAACCGCCGTTAGCCTTTCGGAACTAAGGAGTGAGGGGCTACGTGACCAGTTAGGCTCCTGAGTCGCGATGCTCAGGAGTCCCCCTTGACGCTCAAACGGCCTTCGTACCTTGGCTCCGCTCGGGGAGAGACGCGCGACGAACCAGGCCCGGGGGGCCTGGCTGGGTGGCGTGCGTCTGGGCGTGACCCAGGCGCAGCCCCCGTGCCCAGCCCCCTCGCGCGGCACTCCCGAGGGGAGGCGTTACGATGAGGCTAGACACTGAGCTCTGGGCTCCCTGAGGTTGATGCGGCCCGGGGGCCGCCCTCAGTTGTTTATCACCAGCGCGGAGCATAGCGCTTCCGTATGTGTACGGGCATAGCCGCTCCTCGGCAGTGTCGTCAGCCAGCGCGGAGCATGGTGCTTCCACTGGTACGTGGGAGGGGGCTCCCCTCCGGGAGGAGCCCCCGGGGCGTGTACAGCCCCGCCCTGACACGTGGCTGGCACGGTAGGGCCTGGCGAGGTGTATCTGGGCACCCGTGAGCCAGCGCGGGACTCACGGGGCCCTACCTCTAGGCGGGTTGCGCCTGGCACTGGGCCTTATCTTGTGATGTGTCCCTGCAAATTTGGTTAGATGCCGACACTCTACGTCCTCGGGTCCCGGCCCTCGAGCTGGTCTCAGCCGTCGCTGGTATGCCAGGTCGCGATGCCGTGGACAAGGCCAGAGGGTGAGGGCTGGAGAGCCAGTAAGAGCCCTGAGTCGCGATGCTCAGGTACCCCCCCTTTAACGTGCAAGTGGTCGGCATGGAGAAGAAGAGGTGCCGTGGACAGGCATCAAATAATCAAGCATGGTGGGTCGAACGCATAGCCGGAAATAAACGCAAAAGGGATACATGCCGCTGGGTCTGGCCCGAGCGACTTGGGGATGATGCAGCCCGTGGGGCGCCCCCAACAAAGTAAGCTAACAACATGAAACAAAAGGGATACATGCCGCAGGGACGGACCCACGCGGCCTGGGAATAATGCAGCCCTGGGGGGCGCTCCCAGCTGGAAATGAAACTTGAAAGATGTCACCTGATGATGTTGAGGACGAAGGAGTGTTGGTGTAGCAGACTCGGTGGGCTGCGGAAGCCGATCCTCACGAGCCCCCAGGCCCAGGGGCCTCGGGAGGCTCCGGAGGCGCTGGTGGCTCCTCGCGGACCATCTCCATCTCCGCCAGGGCTGCGGAACGCCTGGCCTCTTGAGCCTCCATGATACCCCTCATGAGGCGCTGGTACGTGGCAGCCGCGTTCGGCAAGCCGTAAGGCATGCGAACGTAGCTGTGGGGTGGACCTTCGCAGCGCCCCACTCGCGAGGGCCAGAGGCGCTCCAGAGAGGCGACTCGATTGAGCCCTGGTATGTCGATGCAGACGCGCAGCCCACCATCCTCGCCTGGATGGGGAGCCACAGCTGGTAGGCGGCGGCCGCCTTTCATGACTCTTGACTCCTGTAGCTCCTGAATGGCCTTGCTGACGAACTCCTGAGGGTCTGGCTCTCCTTGCCTTACTCCTTCTTGAGGGAAACGTGCTTCGAAACACGCCTCCATGTGGTGCCCAAGCGCCTCCCTCGTGACCTTAGCCAGGTCGGTGGCCCTCCAGGGGAGAGCCCCCGAGCCCTGCCTGAGGAGGGCGCCGGGCGCGCTTTCCTATGCGATGGAAGGAGGTTCCCCCTGGGCAGGCGCGGGCCCTGAGGGGCCTGCCTCCTGAGGGGCCGGGCCGGACGATGTCTTCTTCTTCTTGGGGGCGGTCTCGGGAAGCCTCCTGCTTCCGCGATCCGGGTCTTCCAGTGATGCGGCCTGAAAGGCTCGTTCCAGGGAACACACCGCGTCCTTCTCTTCACAGGGCACCGTGATGACTCCGCCACTTCCTGGCATCTTGAGGACGTTGTAGCCGTGGTGAGTTACGGCCATGAACTTGGCCAGCGCTGGGTACCCAAGGATGGCGTTGTACGGCAGGCGAATGTGAGCGACGTCGAAGTCGATGAGCTCGGTGCGGTAGTTGTCGCGTGCCCCGAAGGTGACAGGGAGGCGGACCTGCCCAATCGGGACCGTGGAGCCGTCGGTGACTCCGGAGAAAGGCTTGGTTGGCTGAAGCTGGTTGTAGGGCACTTGGAGATTGTTGAATGTTTCCACGGACAGGACGTTGAGCCCTGCCCCGCCATCGATGAGGGTCCTGGTGACCACCACGTTGCTGATGATTGGGGAACAAAGCATCGGGAGGACTCCGGCTGTGGCCGCACACTTGAGCTGATCTGCTGAGCTGAACGTGATGGCGCACGCCGACCACCTGAGAGGGCGCGTGGCTTCGAGCTTGGGGAGGACTGCATTCACTTCGCGGGCGAACTGCTTGAAGATGCGTTGAGAGGCTGGGGCTTGAGCCCCGCCCAGGATGCAGGCGATCGCGCGCGGCTCCTGGAAGCCCCCAGCCCCCTCGTCCTGATGGCGGTCCTCGTTTCTCCTTGGCTGCGGCGGCAGCGGAGGGAGGCCTGCGTTGCCTTGCGGGCGATCCTCGCGAGGCTGATCCCTCCAGTCTCCCTCGCGAGGCGGGTCTTGCCAGCGATCCTCGCGAGGTTGATCGCGCCACCCTTGGCGCGGGCAGCGGTCTTCCCAGCGTCCTGCGTTCCTTCCTCCTCCTCGACCGTAGCCCCGGTCACCGCGGTCGGGGCGACGGCCGATCCTTCCTTCTCGCACGGCTCGGAGCTCTTGACATTCGTTGGTGTTGTGGGTGTGGAGGTCGTGGTACACACAGTACCGACTGCCCTTGGAAGATTCGGGCTGATCTCTGCCCCGCTTGGTGTCTGGTTCTGCCGCGAGCACGGCAGCCCCCTTGCGCTTCACATCCTTGGCCTTGGGCTTCTTCTCTTCTGGGTCTGCGGCAGGCAGCTCGAGGAGGGAGAGACGCCCTTCCTCAGCCCTGGCGCACTTGGTTGCCAAGTTGAACAACTCCAAGGAAGTGCACAGGTCTTCATGCATCGCCAGCTCCTCCTTCATCTTGACATCGCGCACGCCGTCGGAGAAGGCTGAGATGATGGCCTCCTCGGTCACCTTGGGAATCTTGAGGCGTGCGTTGTTGAAGCGCTGGATGTACTTCTGCAGGGTCTCTCCGGGTTGTTGCTTGATGCGGCGCATGTCGCTCACGGCGGGTGGCCGGTCGCGAGTACCTTGGAAGTTGGCGATGAAGCGGGTGCGCATCTCGTCCCAGGAGGAGATCGTGCCTGGAGCCAGGTTCAGGAGCCAGGTGCGGGCCCCGTCCTTGAGCGCCATGGGAAACCAGTTCGCCATGACCTTCTCGTCTCCGTTGGCAGCTTCGATGCCCAGCTCATAGAGCTGGAGGAACTCCGCAGGGTCGGCCGTGCCGTCGTAACGAGGAGGCAGGTCTGGCTTGAACTTGCCGGGCCACGCGATGCTGCGTAGCTCGGTGGTGAAGGCACGGCAGCCTGCTGTGGCCACGGGAGGCCTTGGGTGACGGAGAGCTTGGTCTTGCATGTCCCCACGCGCTGCAGCTGGGAGCAGCGCGGGGTCTTGACGTGCGGGAGCAGGAGCATGGTCGCGACGTGCTGGAGCAGGGAGCGCCCGGGCAGCTTCTTGCGGGCGAGGGACTTCTTGGCAGCTCTGCTCTTGCCGCGCTGGCACCTGACGGAGCGGGTTCCGCCCAGGGGCCACGCGCCTTGGAGCCATGGCGCCTTCTTGAGGAGGAGGCGGCTGGGGCGCCGCCGGAGCTTCGTCGCCCGCGCGGGGCGGGGTGCGGTGCAGCGGAACGGACGGCGCAGGAGAGCCCCCTGCGGCGCGGACGAGCTCGGCGACGCGGTCGAGCCATTCTTCATAGACGTCGTCGACGGGACGGTAGCGCAGGAGCTCGTTTGCCGCGATGAGCGCAGCTCGAGCCTCCATGGGTGCGCGGAGCGCGCGGGACGAAGAACCAGCTGGGGTGAGCGAGGGAGTAGCGGTGCGGCCGTCTTGCCGCACGGACGGATGCTGAGACGACGCTTGCTGCTCGTCCCCCGCCGGGCCGGTGGCGGCGTTGACGGCAGGTGACGGGGAACGGCGAGGACGCCCGCCGACAGGAGCCGTCTGGGCGACGCGGGAAGCGAGAGCGGCCCGGCGCTCGGCGCGGGCCCGACGAGCGTCAGACATGGACGCGATGGTCGGAGGAGAACGGGGTGGTGGAAGACGAATTCCGGCGCACCCCTACCTGGCGCGCCAAATGTCGGATTTCGGGTTCCGGCAGACCCTTGAGGTTCGAACACTGGGGTGCGCGCGGAGGTTTCGCCTTCTACCTACCTGCACCCCTCCGCCTCGCTAAGATCTAAGCTATGGAAAGAACAGCACAAGAGACACAGGGTTTATACTGGTTCGGGCCACCGTTGTGGTGTAATACCCTACTCCAGTGTGTGGTGTGGTGGATTGCCTCTTGGGCTGATGATGATGAGCAATACAAGGAAGAACAGCCTCGCGAGGGTCTGTTCTTGGCTGGGGGGATGAACTGCTAGGAGGAGTTCAGTCACCCTTCTCTCTCTCTCTTCTCGATTCTCTCTCGATTCCGATCCTAGCTAGTTTCTCTCTTGGCTTCTAGATTCTCTCTTCTTGATTCCGATCCCCCTACCCTGGGGGTGGCTAGTCCTATTTATAGGCAAAGGCCCTGGGCCTCTTCCCAAATATTGAGCGGGAAGGGCCCCAACAATTGGCCATTTGAAGGGGAACATCTGGTACACTTATCCTTACTAAAGTTGGTCCTCGCCTGCCAAAGGCTCTGGTGGTGACGCTGGCTTGGGCTCCACAATGACTTCCTCCCTGTCGTTGGACTGGTCTTGGTCTCGTTGCACCGAAACGGGTGCCTTTGCTTGATGCTCTCGCCTACGCTTGCTCCCTTTGCACCAAAGAGGAAAGGAGGACACTGCGCGGGCTGGCGCCCGCCTGGCACCCTTGGTCGTCATGGCTTGCGTCATGGGCACCTCGTGAGGTACCCCGCCTTGATCTCTCCGCCTCCTCGCGAGCCAACCTGATGAGGCCGTGCCTGAGGAAGCTCCATGTCGTCCGCCCCGCGAGGCTTGGCCCCTCGCGAGGGTCTTGGGTCTGTGTTGATGAAGATGGGCCGTGTTGGGCCCCCCTTCGAGCCACGCCGTAGGCCGCAGGCAGGCAAGTCTGGGGACCCCCGTTCCCAGAACGCCGACATGGCGAATTCCTAACTCCTCAGTCAGAACAAATTCCTCAGAGACCAGAAGAACTTCGTCTCTGTCACTAAAGAAATTGACTGAACTGTATGAGATTTCCAATGGCTTCACTCGAAGGGATTGGTAGGTGTAGGATTTTGAGTTGAGCATCACATGGAAATTTTTCCTTAGTATTTCTTCGACCCCCTTTAACAGTACGGTGTTTCCTATGACTCAAGAAAGAGAAAATAAAACTTCGAAAACAAAAGTCTTCACGCTTCATGTTCCTCGAATGAATACCAAGTCTTCAAGGTCACACCAATTTCTTCACTTTCAAAGTCTTCAAAAAGTCTTCAGAAATTCAAAGTCTTCAGTCGAAGAACTTCATTTTTAGGGGTCGACTTTCTCTGTAAATATCAAGCTCCTCATAGACTTATAGACATGTGTACACTCACAAACGCATTAGTCCCTTAACCAATAAGTCTTCAATACACCAAAATCACTAAGGGGCACTAGATGCACTTACAATATCCCCCTTTTTGGTGATTGATGACAATATAGGTTAAGTTTTCAACGGGGATAAACATATGAAGTGTAACTACTAATATTGAGGAATTTGATTGCAAGATATAGAAGAACTCCCCCTGAAAATGTGCATAGTGAGGAATTTGCTTTTGAAGCAATGCACACTTGTAGAGTTGAATCATGGAGATCTCCCCCTATATCTTGTAATTCATACACGCATTTGACATATAACAATGAAGAATTTGAAATGCATGATGAAATATGGTGACTGATGTAATTCAGCATGCGTGCAATAATATTAACGAGGAATAAGCATGCAGAAAGACGTATGAGGAGTATCAGAGCACCATCGGGTTTAAGTTTACAACTCGATCCAATAAAGTCTCAGAAGAACAAGAGTTGTAACTTAACAAAAAAAAAACGCCCATGTAGAAAGACCCTCTTGAAGACTAACTCAAAATTCTCCCCCTTTGTCATCATATGACCAAAAGGATCGAATATGAGGACTAACGCCCCTGAAGAATATCAAGTTGATGAAGGAGCGCGAGCGTTGTTGGGGTCGTTTGTCGTAGTAGGGCCTGCCGCAGTGTCGTCCAAGTCTTCATTTTCATCAGTGTCGCGCGATGAAGAATATGAGCTGGCCACCAGAGAAGGAACCTTGACCTTCTTGAATTTCTTCGGTGGAGGTGCAGACCAGTCAAAATCTTCATTGAGACCCATTTTCTTCAGATCGTCTTCACCATACAGATGTGACAGGATTTCCTAGGTGCGACCGAAGACTTGATGGAGGTAGTAGTGGTTTTTCTTCACTGCATTGTGTGTGACAGTCATGTTGTGAACAAGTGAACCAAACTGACGCTTAACCCATTTGTGATTTCGATCCACCTTCTGGTGAAGACTAAGCAGAAGTTCATGGTCAGTCATCACGCGCGGAGTAGTGGCTTGAGGAATGGACTTGGGTGCATTGGCAGAGTCATGTGTGGCAGAGTCATCATTGGTGGAATAAGATGCATCTTTGCGAAACTTACCATCCAATGGACGAATGCCTTCATCTATTACAGCTGGTGCCTTGCCCTTTCCATCAACTGAGGAATATGTCTGCTTGAGAACTTCAATTGGGGGCAAGTAGCTGAGGTGATTCTGGAAATCAGCTTTGTAGTTGAGTGAAGACCTTGTCCCGACGAATCTCATAATCCAAGGTGCATAAGGCTTCAACTCAAACGGAGATAATGCAACATTTGCCATAGTCCTCATGAAGAAATCGTGATAATTGACAGGAATGCCATGAACGATGTTGAATACCAGATTCTTCATGATGCCAACAATTTCCTCATCAGATGAGTCGCGGCCTTTGATAGGACTGATTGTCCTCGTAAGAATATGATAGACAGTTCTGGGCACGTACAACAATTCCTTCACGAGGAATTTGGTTCTTGGTGCTTGACCTGGCTTCAAAGGTTTCATCAGCACCTGCATGTAATGATGTGTGAGCTCAGGTTCACTGTAGATGCAGCGAGCTTCTTCAAGGGGAGGACTGAGTGGTAGAGCATGAAGCAATTCAGAGGCTGGTGCAGTGTAGTGAGTGTTTTCAGACATCCAGTCCAACACCCAAGAATTCACATCTTCAGCATCTCCAGTGATGTGCAGCGTTGCATAGAATTGAAGAATCAGTTCTTCATTCCAATCGCAGATGTGAGAGCAAAAGTTTAGCAGTCAAGCGTCATGAAGAACACTGAGGACTGGTGCGAAGCGCGGCAGAGATTCCATATCCACGTGAGGAATATGCTCATGGTAGAAGATCTTCTCCTTGTTTAACAACACTGAGGAATAGAAATTGGCTTGAATAGCAGTCCAGAAATGCCTCTTCCTAATGCGAGCAGAGTTATATGGGTTGTAATCTTCGAAGAATACGTGCTCGCTGAAGAAATCATCAGCCTTGAACTTTTGCTTGCGTGAGAATGGGTCCTTTGGCTTCGGCAGAGGAGTGTCAGTGAGTTGCATCACGACCTCAGGAATCTCAATCGCAGGTTCTTCAGGCTGAGGAATTTCGGGTTCCTCCTCAGTGGTAGTCTGTGTCGTTGGTTGTTCAGCAACATCAGTTTCTTCAGTGCTAGTGGCTGGAATTTCCTCATGGACAGATGCAGTGGGATGAGTTTCTTCAGAGCCCATTGGTACAGTTTGGGTGGGGGACTGAGGAATTTGCTGTAGAGGGGTGAACATTGGATAGTTTGGATGCTAACTTTCCCAGAATTCATCACTGATTACGGGTGTGGAGCAGCCAACGTCCACATCTTCATCTTCCATTTCTTCAACGCCAGCCTCTTCAGCTGTGAACTGAGGCATAGGTGAGGAGATGATAGGTGTTGAAGGGATTGCATCCACTTCAATTTCTTCATCCAACGGTTCAGACGAAGCAGCAGAAGGAGTTTCTTCATCAGATCCGCTGGGGATCACATATTCTTCATCAAAAGGAACAAGGTCCTTTGATGGCCTGGTTGAGATGGGAATAGCATCAATTGGATTTGCAAATGAACTTGTCATAGGCTTCATTTTCTTCGGAGCTGAAGAATCTGAAGCAGCTGATGCTTTCCTTTTCTTCACTGCAGCACGCTCTGCATCCTTGGTCTTCTTCACATCTGATGCAGATGGAAGGATTGGAGTTGAAGTTGGTGCAGGAGCAGCTGAGGACTTTGGAGGAACAGGAGCAGTATGATGAATTGGCTATGAGGGCTTTGAGGATTGTGGCCGTGAGGGTATTGCTGAGGAACTTGGCCTTGAGGGCATTGTTGGTGAAGCACTTGGCTTGTGCACAGGCTTCTTTGACATAGCCTTCTTTGGCTTGACAGTAAAGGCCTCAGCAGAGGCAGCAGCAGCAGCAGAGTCTTCATTGAATTTCCTCACTGCTTCTTTGGCTTGCTTAGCCAACTTGGCTTGGCGCTTGGCGCTTGGCCCATTCATCAGGATAGTCCTCACCGCGCTTGAGGCTGGTGGGATCAGCGATTTGGCCAGGTGCCAATGGAGGTCTTGGGCATGGAGGATTGAGTGCGAATTTCTTCATGTACTTAGGAGTGACATATCTGTACTCCCTCCACTCTCTTGCCCATCTCCTCTCTATCTTTTGAATGCGCACTTTGCACTCATTCTTGGTTTCCTCAGTAGGTGTGCAGTACCCGGCATATATTTCATCAGGGATCTCAAATGTTGTATTTACCTCAGGCCTCTTTCCTCCCTTCTGTGGCTTCTTACCGTCAGCCATTTTCTTCAGTTGAGGAATTTGAACAATTGAATTCTCTGAAGAAGTATGCAACTTTTCTTCGAGGAACGCTGCAAATGAGTTAAGTTGATGAGAACCTAGTGATTCAGCAGCTGACATGTGTACCTGTGAACAGAGTATAGTTGCGAGGAATTTGGAGAGGTCATATGCGTTCTCAGAGGGTTTTTCAAAAGAACAAGTTTGAGGAATTTGACCAGATGAGTCTTGAAGAATTTCACTAAGCGTTCTTTGTCTTAGGTTCCAGAGTTGTATAGATTGAAGATCCACACAATTGAGGAATCTTGAAGAAAAATGATGCTTAGGGAAACGAATCAAGAACAGATGATTTGTGAGGTGTTTAGTGTGTGAAACTATGAAGAAAAACACCTTTGAAGATTTTGAAGATAATCATTCGAATCAAAGAGGGTAGTAAAAGTAACTTTTAATTACCCTGGATGAAGAACACGACGAACTGGAGTGAGGAGATGTGAAGTTCGTCTGTGCAGATCTTCCATGCCCTAACTTGGTGGAGGAAGACGGCTACGGCGACGACGGAGTGAAGATTTCTGCGGTCGGCGCGAGTACGTCGGCGATGAGGTCGAGGAAGTGAAGCTCTTCCTCACCGGCGGCGATGAAGTAGCGGTGGCGCTAGGGTTTGAGAAGCTCGAGCTGGAGAGAGATCGAGCGGAGTAAAAGAAGTGAGGAAGGGAAGGAGGGGTATTTATAGCCACGGTGAAAAACTGCTCGCCCGAAGAAATTGGACGAACGTGCCCCTGACCCTTCTCATTCGCATGACATGTGTCACCCACGTAGTGAGAGGTGGAGATCGCGTTAGATCATGGGTGAGTGGATAAGTATATCGTGGGATGCGGAACGGTTTGAGCGGCAAAGCCGAAAATTTCGATAAGATAGGTTTTAAAGTTCTGTTTGCAATTTCTTCAGCTGACAAGGACACAGTGAAGATTTTGAACGAGTTTCAAATAAAACACACATGAAGAATTTGTGAACAGATTGGGTTGAGTATAGCATAGAGGGGAAGGGTCCGATCACATTCACTTAGTAGAAAACCAACTCGAAGAAATAGCAATAAGTGAATGTTGTAGAGGACATAAACTCATATATATATATATATATATATATATATATATATATATATATATATAGCCAATGAAGAGAAACAACAGAAACAGTGAAGACTATGCAAAGTTGAAGAATATGAACAATTTTAGGAATTTCAACTTTTGGTGGTGGCGTGACCCACCGTATAAGAATGATGATTTCATACACCACGTACAATTATCGTAGGGTTCTGAGAATCAAATTCTTCATTAATTTCTTCACACTAGGAGTGTTATTCTACATTGATTGAAGAAAAACGTTTCTTCATGTGTTGCACATCTAAGTCATCAATTTTGCATAAGTGTTAGGATGAGTGTCCTTTTCAAAGAACATTCGATGATTCTAGGATATTTAGCTCACACCGCAACTTACTAAATTTCTTCTCATCCAAGGGCTTTGTGAAGATATCAGCTAGTTGTTCTTCAGTCTTCACATGCTCAATAGAAATGTCGCCCTTCAACACATGATCACGAAGAAAATGATGACGAATCTGAATGTGCTTTGTCTTCGAGTGCTGAACTGGGTTGTGAGCAATCTTGATGGCACTCTCATTGTCACAAAAGAGAGGCACATTCTTCATGTTGACGCTGTAGTCCTTGAGAGTTTGCTTCATCCATAGCAATTGGGCACAGCAAGAACCAGTGGCAATGTACTCAGCTTCAGCAGTAGATAGTGATACGCAGTTCTGTTTCTTCGAGGACCAACAGACCAAAGATCGTCCGAGGAAATGACATGTACCAGATGTTGACTTGCGGTCCACACGATCAACAACATAGTTAGAGTCAGAATATCCAATGAGATCAAAAGCCGAGCCATTGGGGTACCATAATCCAAGTGTTGGTGTGTGAGCTAGATATCGAAGAATATGTTTCACAGCCTTATGGTGTGATTCCTTCGGTGTAGCTTGAAATCGGGCACACATACAAACACTAAGCATTATATCTGGCCTAGATGCACATAAGTACAATAAAGAACCTATCATGGAGTGGTATACCTTATGATCGAAGTCAATACCATTTTCATCAGTGCAGAGATGGCCATTTGTGGGCATAGGAATTTTGACGCCTTTGCAATCTTGCATGCCGAATTTCCTCAGTACATCCTTGAGGTATTTGTCCTAAGATATGAATATGCCATTGCGTTGTTGACGAATTTGAAGACCTATGTGTAGCCTTGAGCTACAAGCCGTGCCTTATTCCTCACCACGAGGCCATTTTCATCTTGCTTGTTGCGGTAGATCCACTTTGTGCCGATGATATTGTGCTTGCGAGGATCTGGTCGTTTGACCAGTTCCCAGACATTGTTGAGCTCGAACTGATGTAATTCTTCTTGCATGGCCTGAATCCACTCAGGCTCCAGAAATGCTTCATCTACCTTAGTGAGCTCTGTAATAGAGACAAAAGCATAGTGCCCACAAAAGTTAGACAAATGTGAAGCTTTTGAGCGTGTGAGAGGACCTGGCGCTTCGATGTCATTGATGATCTTTTCAACTTGCACTTCTTTTGCAATGCGAGGATGAGCTGGTTGCCGTTGAAGAATTTGATCAACGTTTTCTTCAGCACCATTTTCTTCAGCATTTTCTTCAGGTGCATTGGCTCGACGTTCTTCATGTTCTGGAATGAATTCTTCAACAGATTCTTCAGTAGGAATGACATCCTTAGTAGCCTTGAACTTGATAGTTTCCTCAGGTGCTGGTTCATCTATCACAGTAGGTAGGTGCTCTCTTTGCGAGCCATTAGTTTCATCGAACCGCACATCTACAGTTTCAACAACTTTGTGAAGAACGTTGTTGAAGACTCTGTAGGTGTGCGAGTCCTTTCCGTAACCAAGCATAAAACCTTCATGTGCTTTCGGTGCAAATTTTGAGTTGTGATGAGGATCTCTAATCCAACATTTAGCACCGAAGACTTTGAAATAACTTACATTGGGTTTCTTATCAGTGAGGAGTTCATATGCAGTCTTCTTGAAGAATTTGTGAAGATATACTCTATTGATGAATTGGCACGCAGTATCAATTGCCTTAGTCCAGAAACGACGAGGCGTTTTGTATTCATCAAGCATAGTGCGAGCCATCTCAGCAAGAGTCCTGTTCTTACGCTCCACGACGCCGTTCTGCTGAGGAGTATAAGGAGCAGATAACTCATGAGTAATACCAAGTTCATCAAGATAGTCATCGAGACCAGAATTCTTGAACTCAGTGCCATTGTCACTTCTGATGTGCTTGATCTTCACACCAAAGTTGGTTGAAGCCCTCAAGGAAAATCGTTTGAAGACTTCCTGCACTTCATGTTTGTAAGTAACAAGGTGTACCCATGTGTAGCGAGAATAGTCATCAATAATAACAAAGCCATATTGAGATGCTTCATTTGAAATAGCAGAATAATGATTAGGACCAAAGAGATCCATGTGAAGCAATTCAAATGGGCGAGTGGTGGTCATGATAGTCTTCGCTGGATGCTTGGCCTTCGTCATCTTCCCAGCTTCACAGGCTCCGCATAAGTGATCCTTGAGGAATTTGACATTCTCAATGCCAATGACATGCTTCTTCTTCGCAAGCGTGTGCAAATTCCTCATGCCTGCATGACCAAGTCGTCGATGCCAGAGCCAGCCTTCTGAAGTTTTTGCAAGTAAGCACACGGCTGGTTGTGGTCCTGTAGAGAAATCAACAATATACAGGTCTCCTCTCCTAAAGCCTTCGAAGACTTTGGAATTGTCAGCTTCCATAACCACAACACAACGGTACTTGCCAAAGACAACAACCATATCAAGATCACAAAGCATTGAGACAAACATAAGGTTGTATCCTAAGGACTCAACAAGCATGACTTTGTCCATGTGTCGATCCTTTGTGATCGCAACCTTACCTAGACCCAATACCCGACTTTTGCCTTTGTCAGCAAAGATGATATGCTTCAGATGCGACGGAGATAATGGAGCATCCATCAATAGATTCTTGTCACCAGTCAGTGGTTTGTACATCCACTATTGAGGACCCACTCAGTGGCTTTGGGTTGATCATCCTGCAGATGAATTAGTGCAGCTTACAAACTCATATACTTCAACAGTGAAGAATATGACATCAATTCATCAGATGAATTTCATCAAGTAAAAGAACTGATAAAGCAATATGAGGACGTGATAAATGAAAGTTCATTTCTTCATGATTAGCCTGCGTCCTATCAGGCATACTCAGGTCTCCAGCAAATTCTTCAGACGATTACGTACGTCTGGAGACCTGACCCTGCAGAAGAGATTAGTTCTTTTTCTTCACCACCCACATCTGAAGGGGTGGCAAAGAGTTCATCACTCTGCGAGCTCCATACGAGAAGGATGGCATAGAAGCCAGTCCATTTCATTTCACATAAGAGGGGTTAGAGTAAGCATAAGAGTATGCAGAGAAATTCTTCGAGGACTTATGGACATAATGATTTGAAGAATAATGCACATATCCATAATCCTTAGATCTTCCCTGTGAAATAGACGGGTTAGAACGATGATGTTCATATGAGGACTTTGATCCATATGAGGAATATGATCCATGTGAGGAGTTTGGTCCGTATGAGGACTTGGATCCATATGAAGAATTTGGTCCATATGAAGAATTTGATCTGGGGTTCCTATTCTTCATAGGTGGCGTCATGATGACATTCACCTGAAGATTTTCAAAGCATCTTTTGGGAACCCAGATTTTCTTCATAGGGGGACCGTTCCTGTAGTTAGTGCCAACATATCTAGCAAATACTTCACCATTCTGATTTTTGAACAGTTTGTAGTTGGAGTCAAATGACTCATCATCAGAATGAGGAGATTCACATGCATATCCAGATAGGTTACATGGATCAACTGGAGGTCCCTTTGCAGCAACCCATGTAGTTTTGGGGTACTGCTCAGGCTTCCAATATGTACCATCAGCGTTGAGTTTCCTCTCAAAGGCAATACCCTCTTTCCTAGGGTTCCTGTTGAGGATATGCTTTTTAAGCACATCACAAAGAGCCTGATGCCCTTTGAGGCTTTTGTACATGCCTGTTATGTACAATTCCTTCAACCTTGCATCATCAGTGATACTAGCAATGCCCTCAGATGAGGAATCAGTGATAGCAGAGGTATGTGAAGAATTTGAAACATTAGCAGCATTTGAACATTCAGATGAAGAATTAGCAGATTCACGTTCAATGCACTTCAAGCATGGAGGAACAAATTCTTCCTGAGATGCGCTGATTTGTTGAGCAAGTAATGAATCATGCTCCTTCTGAAGATCTTCATAACTCACTCTTAGCTTCTCAAGGTCTTGCTTTCTTTGAAGAAATTCATAAGAAAGCTTCTCATGATCGGATAAGAGAGTGTTATGATGACTTTGAAGATTATGAAACCTAGTCTGAAATCTCTGGAGATTTTCAGTCAAGGCTTTAGTGCGATCCATTTCTTCACCCAACATATCATCACTTTTGTCTAGCATGTTTTGAACCGTTTCTAAAGCCCTTTGTTGTTTTACAGCAATCTTAGCAAGTTTAGAATAGCTGGGCATAAGATTTTCATCAGATTCATTCTCACTTGATTCAGATGAGGTATATTTGAGTACCTTGGCACCCTTTGCCATGAAGCAATAGGTGGGAGCGTAGTCATCATCCCCTTCATCAGCTTTGTTGGTGAGGTTATTTTCTTCAGTGTTGAAGATAGACTTGCTGACGAATGCAGTAGCGAGAGCTAGGCTCGCCACTCCGGATTCGGACTCCTCAGATGACTCCTCTTCCTCATTTTCTTCAGATTCAGCCTCAGAGTCCCTTTCCTTGCCAATGAATGCCCTGGCCTTCTTGGAGTTGCTCTTCTTGTGATATGAAGGGCTTGAGGATTTTGATGATGAGGATTTTGTGGATTTCTTCTTTTTCTTCGCATCATCAGAACTGTAATCCTTGTATTTATTCTTCTTTGATTCCTTTTCCCATTGAGGACAATCTTGAATGTAATGTCCAGGCTTCTTGCATTTGTGGCAGAGCCTCCTCTTGTAGTCACTGGATGAGGAATCACTGCTCCTTGAGGGTCTCCCAAGGCGACCACGTCTTGAGAACTTTTGGAACTTCTTCACAAGCAGAGCCAAATCATGGCTTAGTTCTTCAGGATCACCAAGGCTGCTACCAGAGTCTTCATCTTCGGACTCAGATACAGCCTTGGCCTTCAGCGCACGTGTTCTGCCATAGCTTGAACCATAGAGATCTCTCTTTTCAGCAAGTTGTAACTCATGAGTATTTAGCCTTTCGAGAATAACAGCGGGATCAAGTGACTTGTAATCAGCACGTTCTTGTATCATCAATGCCAGAGTGTCAAATGAGGAATCAAGCGATCTCAGCAGTTTCTTCACCACCTCATGGTCGGTGATGTCAGTGGCACCAAGCGCTTGAAGCTCATTTGAGATGTCAGTGAGGCGATCGAAGGTTTGTTGAACATTTTCATTGTCGAGTCTTTTGAAGCGGTTGAAGAGATTGTGAAGAACATCAACTCAAGAGTCACGCTGAGTTGAGACTCCTTCATTCACTTTGGACAACCTGTCCCAGATAAGCTTCGCTGTCTCCAAAGCACTCACTCTGCCATACTGTCCTTTGCTCAGATGGCCACATATGATATTCTTCGCTTGAGAGTCGAGTTGCTTGGATCTCTTCACATTAGCAGCATTCAGAGAAGGTGTGACTGAGGAAACACCATTTTCCACAACATACCAGGGATCGTTATCAATTGCTTCAAGATGCATTCGCATCTTATTCTTCCAGTAGGGGTAGTCCGTCCCATCGAAGGTAGGACACCCAGCAAAGACCTTGATCATACCTGCGGTCGATATAACTAAAACTCCATGCGGTTAAACCAAAATCACACAGAAGAAGGGAGTACCTTGCTTTGATACCAATTGAAAGTGCGTTATATCGACTAGAGGGGGGTGAATAGGCGATTTTTATGAAATTCTTCACTGAGGAATTTGCCGGTGAGGAAATTCCTTAGCGAAGAGCTACTAGCAGCGTAATGAGTGCTCAAAAGTAGACATAACAGAATACAAGCATAGTCATCATGATGAAATGAAGACAGGCACAGAGTACAGGAAGCGTAAGCACAGGATAACACAGGATGAAGACAAACAGACTGAAGAAATTGAACTGAGGAAATTGAGAAAGTCTTCAGTCAAAGTCTTCAAACACTGATATGAACAAGCACACAACACAGTTATGAGGAAATGAAAGAGTTGAGGAAATAGAACCAGTAAGCTTGGTGAAGACAATGATTTGGTAGACCAGTTCCAACTGATGTCTCAGTTGTACGTCTAGTTGGAGCGCTGAGTATTTAAACTTGAGGACACATAGTCCCGGACACCCAGTCCTGAACACGCAGCTCAAGACACACAGTCCTCACCGTATTCTTCTTGAACTAAGGTCACACAGACCTCGTCCAATCACTCGTGGTAAGTCTTCAGGCGACTTCCAAACCTTCACAAACTCGGTCACTCGGCGATCCACAATTCCTCTTGGATGCTCTAGACCATGACGCCTAACCGTCTGGAAGAAGCACAGTCTTCAAAGGTAACAAGCGTCAGATCCACGCAGGATCAATCTCTTCAGTGATGCTCAATCACTTGGGGTTTGTAGGTGTTTGGGTTTTTGGTTTTTGGTTTTTCCTCACTTGATGATTTTCGCTCAAAGTCTTCAGAGGATGGGTTGCTCTCAAATGACAAGTGTCAGTTTCTCTCGGAGCAGCCAACCAGCTAGTGGTTGTAGGGGGCGGCTATTTATAGCCTAGGGAGCAGCCCGACATGATAAGACATAAATGCCCTTCAATGATATGACCATTAGGCGAGTAGATATTTTGGGACAGCTGGCGCATAGCACAACAACGGTCGGAAATTTGAGTATCAAATTCCTTAGGGCTATCATGTTCCTCACTGTGTAGGAAATCCGCACTGGCGAATTCCTAACTCCTCAGTCAGAACAAATTCCTCAGAGACCAGAAGAACTTCATCTCTGTCACTAAAGAAATTGACTGAACTGTATGAGATTTCCAATGGCTTCACTCGAAGGGATTGGTAGGTGTAGGATTTTGAGTTGAGCATCACATGAAATTTTTTCCTTAGTATTTCCTCGACCCCCTTTAACAGTACGGTGTTTCCTATGACTCAAGAAAGAGGAAATAAAACTTCGAAAACAAAAGTCTTCACGCTTCATGTTCCTCGAATGAATACCAAGTCTTCATGGTCACACCAATTTCTTCACTTTCAAAGTCTTCAGAAAGTCTTCAGAAATTCAAAGTCTTCAGTCGAAGAACTTCATTTTTAGGGGTCGACTTTCTCTGTAAATATCAAGCTCCTCATAGACTTATAGACCTGTGTACACTCACAAACGCATTAGTCCCTTAACCTATAAGTCTTCAATACACCAAAATCACTAAGGGGCACTAGATGCACTTACAGCGCAGCCTAGGACGCAGCTGTCGATTCATCGCCTACAGTCCATCCCCAAGCTAGTTAATGTGCTCCACAACCTTAACGTGAGCTCCACATCTATTCCCGCTCTCCTTGTTAACTTTTTCGTACCGTAGTGTCATTAATCACGCCCTTCCTTTGCTGAACCGTCCTGAGCTCATGAAGACACACCGGTGACCATTTGGTCATGTGACCGTGTCAAACTACACGGCCAGAAGCAGTAGAACAACACCAACACAAAAAGTTTGTTCCAATCCGTGTTGTAGCTTTGTTGCTTACAAACACCGAACTACGACCACGATGGTACTCACCCACTACCTTCGTTCCCGCCCGCCCCTGGCCACCCTGATGTGGCCCCTCGACACGCACAAGCACTAGCTACCTGTAGAGGCCAAGGTATCGTCCAACCATCGTTGGAATAGGCTAGACGAGCAAACACGCACTGCCATGCTAGGCATCGGCGACTAACCGCCAGCTGGATAATGTGACGCCCGGATAATTAAGCTACAGTGATCCTCTGCTAATGGTGCCACGTCACCTCGTTTATAGTTGCTAATCTCGAGTTAGTTCGAAACCGATTCAAATTCAAATTCAAAAATAGGCAAACAATAAAAGTTTTCAAATATTAAAACTAAAATGTTCGGAGTGAACCAAATATTGCATAGATAATTATGGTGGAGAAACCACACTTTTATAAAATATTTAAATACTGTTAAATGAATAAAAGAGTAGCAAAAACAATTATTTTAATGCTTTAAAAATAATAAACATTTTCAAAACTAAATTGTTATAAGTATTAAACTATTGTGGCAGTGGCATAATTTGTAAAATCCTATTTAGGTGCCACTTTGGTAATTTACTAAAACTAAAATAAAAGGAAACTAAAAGAAAGCAAAGTATAAAAAAACAGAAAACAAAACTAACAAAAAAAGGGAAACAGAAGAACCCCCCCCCCCCACTAGGCCACGGCCCAGCTGGCCTCTGGACCCACTAGGCCGGTCCAGTCGGCCCAGCCGCCGCCCGACCTAACCCTAGACGACCGACGCCCCCACTCCCCTCGTTCCCCACTCCCCCCTCTCGTTTCCCCGCACGCCTCCCTCTGCTTCCTCGATCTGGATCGAGGGCAACGACCCAGACCCCGATCCCGCATCGCCCCGCTCGTCCCTCGACACTGCCGCTCGCCCTGCACCCGCCCGATGCCGTCCGTCGTCGCCCGGAGCCCGCGTCGACCGCGCCAAGCCGCCTCCTCGCCGGAGATGGACGGATCCCGGAGGCCCCGTCGCGGATCCGGCCTCCCCTCGCCTTGCTCCCCACGTCGGAGTCCCCTCGTCGACCGGTGCCCGCCTCCGCCACCACTGCCGTGCCGGTGCCTCGCCGTCTCGGTCGCGTCCACCGCGGCTCCCCGCGACCCCGGCGAGCACGCTCGCGCCTGTGGGCTGCCACCTTCGCCCCGCAGCTTCTCTGTCGTCCCCGTCGCCGGCCATCCTCGAGCTCGCTGCCAAATGCCCTGCAGCAGCAACGTGAGGCCCTCTGTCGCCTTCCCTCCCTCCTACGCACTACTTCGCCGTAGGGTGCCAACGCCGACGCGCCCGAGCTCGTGCTCCCCCCCGCTCGCGCCTTCCCACTTGCGCTGGCTGCGGCTCGTCGATTGCCCCTCCTCTGTAGCTCGCTCAGCTTCGCGCGGCCCCGCAGTGCTGCCCACGCCGACCGCCACCTCCCGTGACCCCCCTGCTGCGGGCCTCGCCTCTTCCGTCGGCTTGCCTGGGCCACTGCCGTCGCCCGCCCGGCCTCATCCGCCGCGGCGCCCCTGGGTCACCGCACCGGCGCTGGCGCGCTCACGGGGCTCTGCCCTGGCACCCCCATGCCCGTTAGCCCGCGCGCCCATGCCCGCTAGGACCCCCTTGCCTATGACACAGGGGCCCCACGCCCCCTGAACGTTTAAAAAAAGGATTAAAGAAAATAAATAAGTAAAAGAATAAATATAATAATAAATAAAATTATTAATTAATTAATTAAATTAATTGCATTTAATTAACCTAGTAACTAATTAAACTAATTAACTACTGTTAATTAACATAACTAATCTGTTAACTAAACTAATTAACCTGGTTAATTAGTTATCAGACAATGACATGTGGGTCCCACTGGACCCACCTGTCTGTTTGACTGGTCAACCGACCAGTTGACCTGCTGACATCACTCTGATGTCATGCCTGCGTCATCATTCACTGTTATGGATAATGTTGGGTTTAAATAAATAATTAAAATCAGAAAATGATTTAAATCTTTAGAAAATCATATCTTTTAATCCGTAATTCGGATGAAAATACTTTCTACATGAAAGTTGCTCAGAACGATGAGACGAACCCGGACACGCAGCCTGTTTGTCCGCCATGCATCCCTAGCATAGCGAACACGCAACTTTTCCCTCCGGTTCACCGGTCCGAAAACGCGAAACACCGGAGATACTTCCCCGGATGTTTCCCCCCTTCCCCGGTATCACCTATCCCTGCGTTAGAATCACCTCTAGCATCGCGTTGTCATGTTATGTTTTGATTGCTCTGTTATTTATTGTGTTCCCCCTCCGTTACTTTTCCGGTAGACCCCGACGCCGCTGCTACCCAGTACGACTATGGAGTTGACGACCCCTCTCTCTTGCCAGAGCAACCAGGCAAGCCCCCCCTTTGATCACCAGATATCGCCTACTCTTCTCTATACTGCTTGCATTAGAGTAGTGTAGCATGTTACTGCTTCCCGTTATTCCTATCCTGATGCATAGCCTATACTTGCTACTACTGTTGTTACCATTACCTGCTATCCTACTGCTTAGTATAGGATGCTAGTGTTCCATCAGTGGCCCTACACTCTTGTCCATCTGCCATGCTATACTACTGGGCCGTGATCACTTCGGGAGGTGATCACGGGCATATACTATATACTTTACACAGTTACATTACCTGTGGTACTGTTCGGAGTTGGGGGCTGAAGGGGTAGGTGGCTCCATCCCGGTAGAGGTGGGCCTGGGTTCCCGACGGCCCCTGACTGTTACTTTGAGGCGGAGCGACAGGGCAGGTTGAGACCACCTAGGAGAGAGGTGGGCCTAGCCCTGGTCGGCGTTCGCAGATACTTAACACGTTTAACGAGATCTTGGTATTTGATCTGAGTCTGGCTACTGGCCAATACGCACTAACCATCTACGCGGGGACAGTTATGGGCACTCGACGTCGTGGTATCAGCCGAAGCCTTCGTGGCGTCAGCAACGGAGCGGCGCGCGCTGGATTGGACTGGAACGCCTACTAGGCTAGGTCTGCTTCCGGCCGCCCACGCAATGTGCAGGTGTGCTAAGGGCGATGGGGCCAGACCCCTGGGCGCTTAGGTTTAGACCGGTGTGCTGACCTCTCTGTTGGTCTAGGTGGGGCTGCGACGTGTTGATCTTCCGAGGCCGGACATGACCCAGAAAAGTGTGTCCGGCCAAATGGGATCTAGCGTGTTGGGTTATGTGGTGCACCCCTATAGGGAAGTTAATCTATTCGAATAGCCGTGATCTTCGGTAACAGGACGACTTGGAGTTGTACCTTGACCTTATGACAACTAGAATCGGATACTTAATAAAACACACCCTTCCAAGTGCCAGATACAACCGGTGATCGCTCTCTCACAGGGCGACAAGGGGAGGATCATCGGTTAGGATTATGCTACGTGATGATACTTGGAGGACTTCAGTCTACTCTCTTCTACATGCTGCAAGACGGAGGCTGCCAGAAGCATAGTCTTCGAAAGGATTAGATATCCCCCTCTTATTCTGGCATTCTGCAGTTCAGTCCACATATGATACCCTTATTCCATTTGATACCCATGCATATGTAGTGTAGATCCTTGCTTGCGAGTACTTTGGATGAGTACTCACGGTTGCTTTCTCCTTCCCTTCCCTCTATCCTTGCTACCTGGTTGTCGCAACCAGATGCTGGAGCCCAGGAGCCAGACGCCACCGACGACGACGACTCCTACTACATCGGAGGTGCCTACTACTACGTGCTGCCCGCTGACGACGACCAGGAGTAGTTAGGAGGATCCCAGGCAGGAGGCCTGCACCTCTTTTGGTCTGTATCCCCGTTTGTGCTAGCCTTCTTAAGGCAAACTTGTTTAACTTATGTCTGTACTCAGATATTGTTGCTTCCGCTGACTCGCCTATGATCGAGCTCTTGTATTCGAGCCTTCGAGGCCCATGGCTTGTAATATGATGCTTGTATGACTTATTTTATTTGTAGAGTTGTGTTGTGATATCTTCCCGTGAGTCCCTGATCTTGATCGTACACGTTTGCGTGTATGATTAGTGTACGGTCAAATCGGGGGCGTCACAAGTTGGTATCAGAGCCGACTGCCTGTAGGAATCCCCCTTTCCAACTCCTTGGCCGAAGTCGAGTCTAGTCAATACAAAACTTTTACTAACATGGCTATGTGTCTTACGGGCATACGTCGCCATTGGGTGGTATTAGGATCTTTTACTCCTCGATCCTTACTCTGGGACTCTGAACTCTCTTCTATTCGGGTTAAATGAATTTTGCAAAAATCTAACTCTAGGTTCTCGTTACCACTTCCTGACGGAGAACCCTTTCATTACGGATGATCTACTGCTTCAACAGAAGATTATGACAATACTCTTCGATATTTTCTCGAGACCTTGTGCATGTTGCTTTTGCAATTCCCTACCACCGAAAAATCCCTATGGATAAATACTTACACCTGTCATTCTTACTTTTATTCCCAGTTGGTCTTGTTATTACAAGATACCCCGAAATACTCGTCATTGTTTCGATAATCCTTTGAGCTTACTGCCTTGCTGTTCTTTGTCACCTGAATACCCCTACGGATAATTCTCCCACTTATCGAGTATCCGCTCATCCCCCAGTTGTTCATGTGTTTCACAATGGTCATCGAAATACTATTTGATCCTCCAAAAATCCTTAGTAGCTTATTGCTCTGCAATACTTGGCTGCTTGCATTAGGGATGCTTTCCATATGTCTGGCAATATTCGTCAGTATCCTTAGGCATCGTCTTTTTGATCCTATTGATTCAACATGAGTGCGAATGCACGCAATCATCAGTTGATCCTTTTAAATTATCTTTCCGACTCAGACGTCATTTCAAACATGAGCTGGTTCTCAACAAATCCAATTGTCGTCGGTTGTACCCCTAAGGCTATTCAACTTATCCATCCCTAATCAGAACATTGCTTCTGATCCCTTGATTTGAAAATCATAATTCCTTTGCATTTGAGCTCTGGATTAGTCAGTTGTTTCCATAATCGAATGCCTTTGCATTGTTACTTCCTCTGGTTGTGTGCCGATGCTCGCGTCAGCTCTGTTATGGACCAGGAGATCCTTTAATGGATTTTATCCGACAGTGTCCTTCATATTTAATCACCTTGTGAGTTATTTCCCTGATACATAATGCCTTTGGTAAATTGTATCCTCTCCCTTTGTCAACCATGCTCTGCTTTCGAACTGGTGGTATTTACTATTGAAGATTGTGGTATATATTTCCACGGTGCCCTGATGGGTTGAACCTATACCTTCTCTAAAACCGTGTGAACCCGAAAGTTTTCACGAGTCATACTCTTCTGGTGCTTCGCCGGGTAAAATTTCAACACTACAACTTCTTTGAAGACAAGAAGTGAATGAAATGTTATGCATTAACGAAGTGGGAGTCGACCTTGAACTTAGTGTTCATGCCCATGGACCCGATGTGGAACTTATCATGGAAGCTTCTTGCAAAACTTTTAATCAGTTGGATAATTCTTTCGGTGTCTTTGAATTGGATCCCTTGCAACTATGGTTTCGACCATATTGATATTCCTTGATTCCTTTTCTCGGACAAGTTAAAGTACTTGTCTTTTGCAAGATCAATACACTTGTCAACCCTCTATGTTGCTCTACATCCGAGTATTACCCTCTGGTATCTCGATAATATCACCGAACCATGTTGCTTATTATGAGCCTTCATTAAGTATTATTCCTCACCGATTCCAATGTTTGCCGGTTTTGAGTTGTTAGTCACTCGAGGACACCGATAACTAAATCGGGTCCACACCACGATTAAACAACTCTTAGTAATCTCCTTTACTCACGAGTTTGTACTCGAGCATGTCGATCCTAGCCTGATCGACTATCATCATAGTGCTAATTTTCACTATGCTACCTGGCCCTTCTCCCGGTAGCAAAATTTTTAACGATGAGCTAAGATTATGTCCATCTTCCTCGTCATATCATTTCTCCTTGAACAACAAACTTGATTTCGAGTTTATGTCATACCCTTGGTTCAAATAACCTTTCGCTTCACCATTCCCTTGACTTGATGTCATCGCCGACCGATTACATCTTGAAATCTCTCGACTGCTATGTCGTGATCATCATCAGCATTCTGAGCTCTTCCAGGATATCAGTTGAAATTATGTTGAGAAAGACCATCCTTGCCCTCGATGATTGGTCTTATCATCGACCACTCTACTGCCTTCCCTCCAACACAAACTTGTTTGTGTTTTGTGTTATACCTTGAGTTCCTTGCTATCCAGCATCTGTTCTTCTTTACCTTGGAGTATTACCCTTTATATGTCAAGAGTGTGGCAAGAAATTCACCACCCTTAAGAATTCTTGACACAAGTGATACTTATTAACATCACCATTCTTTCCTTGGTCCTCGTGTTGTTTCTAACCGGAAAACCGACAAATGGTCTGTGAGGTGTAAATTCTAAACTTCTAGCAACCCTATTGCTTCGAAGTTATTGGTCTACAGTTTCATTCTAAGTTTATTACTTATTGAATCATCATTCGAACATTGATCGTGCTACCTAGTCCAGATTCCTGGGTGCACCCTTCTATCATTGTTCAGTTGTGTATGTTTCCCTCGAGTATACATCATTATATCATTTGATCTGCCAAATGATTATCTCCTTGTACACATAATTGTGGAAATCCATCTTTTTGGAATTCTCGATGAATGGTCGCTGAGTCCATCATCCACATCCTCATCTTCTCCTTGGTTAATGATGAACTATTGTTTCGAAACTTGCTTCTATAGTTCATTTCCCGAGAATCTTACAATGTCATCCCGTCAATTGTGTTACACCTTTTCTTCTCAGACATCCTGAGTCTGACATATCCTGACACCAATCAGATCTGAATCTCGGTCAGATATGATGGTTGGGATATATTTCCAAGAGTTATAACAATGGTCTTTATGTGACCGGTAAGGTGATGTCATGCCTAGCGCACCGAGCCGGAGGACCTATTGTTATAGATTCCTTTTCAGCAAGGTTAGCATTCTTCCACGAGGAAATTATAAGACTTATTCTATAAGTTGTTCCTGATGGATCCTCTGCATATCCAAAGTCCGGTCTTTGCTTGAAGACCATGTCGATGCTATCTCGAAGCATGTCTGTGGTACTTCGATTTTCAATAAAAACATTTGAAGCATAATGCTAAATGTTACCTGCTCAATTAACCAAACACCGTTGCATGGGTAATGTCATGAAATTTCTTTCCCCTTTTCCTAAAGAGTTTTTATTATATCCTGCCAAGGATATCATGCTTTGCTTGTCCTTGGGGAGGATATACCCCTGATATATGTGTTTAAACACATTTTCCTTTCCATTATTTGGTTTAACCTTTCTTGTGATCTATATGATCTAAGCAGTAATATTCTCCTGCTTATGTATATACCTCGGTGTACAATTCTGTCAGCAAGACCCTGTTACTATTGTTGATGACATTTCGGTAGCCACCGATGGACGGGAACCTTGCCTATTGGCCCACCTCGTTCAACGAGCAGGAAAATGGTTCTCTTCGTCCCTCGCCCTTGGTACCAACGTTGTTGCTGATATAGCTGACATGGTACTCCCTGACATGCCTTGCTATCATGACCGTGCAAGATGTCACTGCTCCTATTAAAAAAAGAACCACATGGTGGGCCCATAGCCCACAGTTTCACAGGATCGAAACCTGACTCTCCTATACACCCTGTTGCCAAAGTTATTCCAATAGCTTGACTTCGTATGTAATTTGCGAGCCACCTTCCTAGTGATCAATTCTGGTATCGGACACAATACTTATTCCCGTTGCTCTGAACCCCATTCACACTCTGTTTCAGGCAATGAACGATTGCCTATCCGCTTGAAACTTCTTATTGCACCGTCTTACTTTGCTCTCGATGTGTTTCATTTGTTCAACTCGAGAGATACTCATATGTTCATACTTGGGAAACCCCCAGAAGATTTTCCCTTGTAACATCCTATCGTTGTAGAGCTGCCCCTTACCTATTCGTAAGTACGATGGAGATCCCGAAGAAAGGATGAAAAATTGATCATGGTGACTTGAAGCAGTGAAATAAAGACATCAACGAAAGGGATCAACCTCTTCGAAAGGGAAGCCAAGACCGAGAAGACTCGTTAGGTTTTTCGCTACCAACACCTTCGCCCCTTACTCCACCGCTTAAATCTCGGGACGAGATTTCTTGTAGTGGAGGAGAATTGTGACGCCCGGGTAATTAAGCTACAATGATCCTCTGCTAATGATGCCACGTCACCTCGTTTATAGTTGCTAATCTCGAATTAGTTCGAAACCGATTCAAATTCAAATTCAAAAATAGGCAAACAATAAAAGTTTTCAAATATTAAAACTAAAATGTTCGGAGTGAACCAAATATTGCATAGATAATTATGGTGGAGAAACCACATTTTTATAAAATGTTTAAATACTGTTAAATGAATAAAAGAGTAGCAAAAACAATTATTTTAATGCTTTAAAAATAATAAACATTTTCAAAATTAAATTGTTATAAGTATTAAACTATTGTGGCAGTGGCATAATTTGTAAAATCCTATTTAGGTGCCACTTTGGTAATTTACTAAAACTAAAATAATAGGAAACTAAAAGAAAGCAAAGTATAAAAAAAACAGAAAACAAAACTAACAAAAAAGGGAAATAGAAGAAACCCCCCCCCCACTGGGCCACGGCCCAGCTGGCCTCTGGACCCACTAGGCCGGTCCAGTCGGCCCAGCCGCCGCCCGACCTAACCCTAGACGACCGACGCCCCCACTCCCCTCATTCCCCACTCCCCCCTCTCGTTTCCCCGCTCGCCTCCCTCTGCTTCCTCGATCTGGATCGGGGGCAACGACCCCGACCCTGATCCCGCATCGCCCCGCTCGTCCCTCGACACTGCCGCTCGCCCTGCACCCGCCCGATGCCGTCCGTCGTCGCCCGGAGCCCGCGTCGACCGCGCCAAGCCGCCTCCTCGCCGGAGATGGACGGATCCCGGAGGCCCCGTCGCGGATCCGGCCTCCCCTCGCCTTGCTCCCCACGTCGGAATCCCCTCGTCGACCGGTGCCCGCCTCCGCCACCACTGTCGTGCCGGTGCCTCGCCGTCTCGGTCGCGTCCACCACGGCTCCCCGCGACCCCGGCGAGCACGCTCGCGCCTGTGGGCTGCCACCTTCGCCCCGCAGCTTCTCCATCGTCCCAGTCGCCGGCCATCCTCGAGCTCGCTGCCAAATGCCCTACAGCAGCAACGTGAGGCCCTCTGTCGCCTTCCCTCCCTCCTACGCACTACTTCGCCGTAGGGTGCCAACGCCGACGTGCCCGAGCTCGTGCTCCCCCCCCCGCTCGCGCCTCCCCACTTGCGCTGGCTGCCGCTCGTCGATTGCCCCTCCTCTGTAGCTCGCTCAGCTTCGCGCGGCCCCGCAGTGTTGCCCGCACCGACCGCCGCCTCCCGTGACCCCCCTGCTGCGGGCCTCGCCTCTTGCGTCGGCTTGCCTGGGCCACTGCCGTCGCCCGCCCGGCCTCATCCGCCCCGGCGCCCTTGGGTCACCGCACCGGCGCTGGCGCGCTCACGGGGCTCTGCCCTGGCACCCCCGTGCCCGTTAGCCAGCGCGCCCATGCCCGCTAGGACCCCCCTTGCCTATGACACAGGGGCCCCACGCCCCCTGAACGTTTTAAAAAAGGATTAAAGAAAATAAATAAGTAAAAGAATAAAAATAATAATAAATAAAATTATTAATTAATTAAATTAATTACATTTAATTAACCTAGTAACTAATTAAACTAATTAACTATTGTTAATTAACATAACTAATCTGTTAACTAAACTAATTAACCTGGTTAATTAGTTATCAGACAATGACATGTGGGTCCCACTGGACCCACCTGTCTGTTTGACTGGTCAACCGACCAGTTGACCTGCTGACATCACTCTGATGTCATGCCTGCGTTATCATTCACTGTTATGGATAATGTTGGGTTTAAATAAATAATTAAAATCAGAAAATGATTTAAATCTTTAGAAAATCATATCTTTTAATTTGTAATTCGGATGAAAATACTTTCTACATGAAAGTTGCTCAGAACGACGAGATGAACCCGGACACACAGCCCATTCGTCCGCCATGCATCCCTAGCATAGCGAACACGCAACTTTCCCCTCCGGCTCACCGGTCCGAAAACGCGAAACACCGGGGATACTTCCCCGGATGTTTCCCCCCTTCGCCGGTATCACCTATCCCTGCGTTAGAATCACCTCTAGCATCGCGTTGTCATGTTATGTTTTGATTGCTTTGTTATTTATTGTGTTCCCTCTCCGTTACTTTTCCGGTAGACCCCGACGCCGCTGCTACCCAGTACGACTATGGAGTTGACGACCCCTCTCTCTTGCCAGAGCAACCAGGCAAGCCCCCCCTTTGATCACCAGATATCGCCTACTCTTCTCTATACTGCTTGCATTAGAGTAGTGTAGCATGTTACTGCTTTCCGTTATTCCTATCCTGATGCATAGCCTATCCTTGCTACTACTGTTGTTACCATTACCTGCTATCCTACTGCTTAGTATAGGATGCTAGTGTTCCATCAGTGGCCCTACACTCTTGTCCGTCTGCCATGCTATACTACTGGGCCGTGATCACTTCTGGAGGTGATCACGGACATATACTATATACTTTACACAGTTACATTACCTGTGGTACTGTTCGGAGTTGGGGGCTGAAGGGGCAGGTGGATCCATCCCGGTAGAGGTGGGCCTGGGTTCCCGACGGCCCCCGACTGTTACTTTGAGGCGGAGCGACAGGGCAGGTTGAGACCACCTAAGAGAGAGGTGGGCCTAGCCCTGGTCGGCGTTCGCAGATACTTAACACGTTTAACGAGATCTTGGTATTTGATCTGAGTCTGGCTACTGGCCAATACGCACTAACCATCTACGCGGGGACAGTTATGGGCACTCGACGTCGTGGTATCAGCCGAAGCCTTCGTGGCGTCAGCAACGGAGCGGCGCGCGCTGGATTGGACTGGAACGCCTACTAGGCTAGGTCTGCTTCCGGCCGCCCACGCAACATGCAGGTGTGCTAAGGGCGATGGGCCCAGACCCCTGGGCGCTTAGGTTTAGATCGGCGTGCTGACCTCTCTGTTGGTCTAGGTGGGGCTGCGACGTGTTGATCTTCCGAGGCCGGGCATGACCCAGAAAAGTGTGTCCGGCCAAATGGGATCTAGCGTGTTGGGTTATGTGGTGCACCCCTGCAGGGAAGTTAATCTATTCGAATAGCCGTGATCTTCGGTAACAGGACGACTTGGAGTTGTACCTTGACCTCATGACAACTAGAACCGGATACTTAATAAAACACACTCTTCCAAGTGCCAGATACAACCGGTGATCGCTCTCTCACAGGGCGACGAGGGGAGGATCATCGGTTAGGATTATGCTACGTGATGATACTTGGAGGACTTCAGTCTACTCTCTTCTACATGCTGCAAGACGGAGGCTGCCAGAAGCATAGTCTTCGAAAGGATTAGATATCCCCCTCTTATTCTGGCATTCTGCAGTTCAGTCCACATATGATACCCTTATTCCATTTGATACCCATGCATATGTAGTGTAGCTCCTTGCTTGCGAGTACTTTGGATGAGTACTCACGGTTGCTTTCTCCTTCCCTTCCCTCTATCCTTGCTACCTGGTTGTCGCAACCAGATGCTGGAGCCCAGGAGCCAGACGCCACCGACGACGACGACTCCTACTACATCGGAGGTGCCTACTACTACGTGCTGCCCGCTGACGACGGCCAGGAGTAGTTAGGAGGATCCCAGGCAGGAGGCCTGCGCCTCTTTTGGTCTGTATCCCCGTTTGTGCTAGCCTTCTTAAGGCAAACTTGTTTAACTTATGTCTGTACTCAGATATTGTTGCTTCCGCTGACTCGTCTATGATCGAGCTCTTGTATTCGAGCCTTCGAGGCCCCTGGCTTGTAATATGATGCTTGTATGACTTATTTTATTTGTAGAGTTGTGTTGTGATATCTTCCCGTGAGTCCCTGATCTTGATCGTACACGTTTGCGTGTATGATTAGTGTACGGTCAAATCGGGGGCGTCACAGATAACGTGGTTGTACTTTACAGTGGCCCACATGTCGTATTCTCATAGTCATGCATGTAATGGTCAAAGGGGTTGACCCAACGAAAATGCTGCATTTGGCCATATGTGTGGTTCAACAAGACAGGGCAGGGCAAAAGTGAGCACAAGTTAGAGGGCTGGGAAAAAGTGAGTAGAACTAAGAAACGAAGGGCATGAAAATAGAGATCCCTAAAAATAAATATGAATGAAATATTTTAACCTAAATATAAATTGAAATGTTGGTGCCAGGAGATAGTGCAACTGCATGGTGCTTAAACAATGAAACAGAAATGGAAAACTAGAGAATCAATCCATTCATGTGTTTTGAATTAGCCACAAGGATCGAGACACATGGATTTGGGTCACTCTCGTCACAAACCCTCCTACACGCGCATGAGTCAAATGGGAAAAGGCAAACAAAACACCACATGCCCATCTAAAATTTCCTGATGGGCCTCGCTACGAATAACATCGCCAACAGAATACACCACGACAAAGCGACATGCCAGGAGAACGAAAAAAACACGAATCTTAGCACATGGAAATCGATGGTGGAAATGCAACTAGGCCAAACAAGCGCCTGACTCAGTTGCGAGTCAAGGTGGACTTGCAACTAAGGCGAGAAAAAAAATCAGACCCAATTGCGAGTCAAGAGTGGACTTGCAATTGAGGCAAAAAAATCTAGTTGCGAGTCAATGGTGGACTTGTAAATGAGGTGAAAAAAGATTGGACCTAGTTGTGAGTCAAATATTCGACTTGTAAACTAGGGCAAAAAACATTAAAGAGCCCAATTGCATGTCAATGATGGACTTACAACTGGGACAAAAAAGGGTCAGCCTAGTCATGAATCGATGATGGATTTACAGCTGGGGAAAAAGAGTCGAGCCTAGTTGTGATTCCATGGTGGACTTGCAATTGGGTCAAAGAAACGTTAGACCCAGTTGCGAGTCGAAGGTGGACTTGCAACTGGCGCAAAAAATTGGGCCTGGTTGCGAGTTGATGGTAGGCTTGCAGCTGGGGCAAAAATGGTCACGACAGTTGTGAGTCCAGGGTGGACTTGTAACTGGGATCCAAAAAAGGTCGAGCCCCACTTGTAAGTCAAGGGTGGACATGCAACTGGAACAATAGAAGTTGAACTCCAGTTACGAGTCGTGATGGACTTACAACTGGAACAAAAAATGGTCCGATTGTGGGACAATTGTGGACTAGCAAGTGGGAGAAAAAATGGCCTAGTTGTGAGTCAACGGTACAACTAGGGCAAAAGAATAGGTCGGAGCCAGTTGTGAATTGATGGTGAGCTTACACCTTAGGGAGGGGGGGGGGGGATCAAGCCGGAACTGTGAGTAGACGGTGGACTTGTAATTGAAACAAAAACAACATATATGGTCCAATTGCAAAACAAAGAATGGGCTTGCAATTGAGACGAGAAAAAGGTTGAACTCATTTACGAACGAACGAGAACGAGCAAATCCCCCGATCGATTCGCCTATCCTGCTGCGTCGGTTATATTGAAGAACAAAAGAAAATGGGGCAAGGAAAATGACGAGACAACAACAGAATGGATGTGATAAAGAAGCGGCAACCAGTAAGGACATGTCACTTGCAATTCTACAATGTAGACCAATAACAATTAACAAAATAGGCCATGAGGATGGTCAAGAAAAAGCAAAGCACGCTGAACAAAAAAAGGCCTAAAAAAAGAGCATGCGACACGAATGACCTGATAAACTGGCCATCTCGACGACTCGGGCCTAGAAACAACGCAGCAAAACGGGCTGCCAACACGCCGCGATAATGGCAGACAATAATGAAGCCAAACTGGCCAAAAAAGATGTGTGACAAACAAATAGCGACCAGGAAGGTGGGGGATCGAGCGCTTGAATGAAAATTACAGACACTAAATTGAATGGTGGTAAACTTAAATGAGACATAATTTCGTATGAAAAAATATTTATGAATTTAGAAGGTGTTTTTACTTTTTATAAAAAATACACACAAATCTTATTCACAAATTTGAAAAAAATAGAAATAAGATAAAACAAAAAAGAAATAAATAAAATAAAAACTGACACAAAAATAAAAAAATAAAAAATAAAAACTAGATAGAGATTATAGTGAAAAGAAAGAAATCTAAAAAGAACAAAAAAGTTGGTAATGACGGAAAGAGAACGGAAGTTGGAAGAGAGTGATAATAGCGAGTTAGAGGGAAATCGATCAGCGCTGTTGGTTTACATGGATTGACCGGTAGACTTTCAAATCTTGCAAGCCAATAAACAAAAGAACAAATATTCACACACAAAAAGTAGAAAACAAGATGAGCCCATCCTCACAGCGGAACAAAATGATATCCCAAAGGGATAACTAAAAAACTTAATAAAACTCTATAGATCATCACACGGATCACAACCCCGCATCCGTCACCTGTCTGCACGCCACGTGCCCCATGGTCACCACCACTAGTTTTTGCAACTGGCCCGTTGTTGCAATCACTCTCATTGCAACAACGAATCTGTTGCAGGATCTGGATCTTGAGAGAAGTCGCCGCTCGTGCTCCTCCCGAGCTCCCGTTGAGTCGTCGCCTCCCCGCGCTGCTCCGACTTCCCTGAGCTCCCGTCGAGTCATCGCCTCCCCGCGCTGCTCCTACTGCCCCGAGCTCCCGTTGGGTCGCGCGCCTCCCCTTGACGCGACCTGGTCGGTGGTTAGATGCTCACGACGGCAGGGATGGGTGGCGCCGCTCCTCCATAACCACCGCCCAACGGGCTCGCGGTTAACGACGGTGGTGTTTTGTTTTGCAACATCCAATCTGTTACAAGAAATATTTTTGCAACATCAGTCATGTTGCAAAACTTTCTTCCGTAACACTATGTGGAGATGAAGACAAAGGGAGAAAATTCTGCAACATTACCTTAGTTGCAAAAGAATTCTGCAACAATACCTCTGTTACAAAAAAAGAAGGGAAAAAAATTCCGCAACAACCTATGTTGCAAAAAGAAATCCTACAACACAATCTATGCTGAAAAAAATCCACAACAGAATCTCTGTTACAAATATTTTCAAAATAATAGATTTGTTGCAAAGAAGAGGAATTAGTTTAGCCGCTTGATTTTGTCACATCCGACCGCTCGCGAGGCGGCGGATCTTTTAAAAAGATTCGCCGGCCGATGCATAGCAGCCCCATAAAACTAATATGACTGCTATAGAGAGTCCAATGCTAAATAAATAAATATCTCCTCGGGATGGCAGAATATGTTCTCTAAAAAGTAGCTTAGTCTCATGTGGTATAGCTTGAAGCAGGCCGGAGGGCCAGCATATTCAGGACATGATCAGCTGACAGAGAAAAGAAAAGAGAACGGTTCAAAACAATGACCACGACCAAGCGCACCAGCTGACAGAGAAAAGAAAAAAGAACGGTTCAAAACAATGACCACGACGAAGCGCAATGCAGAAACGATGTCAATCGCAAGTTGCACGAGGCTTACAACATCAACAGATCAAACGGTCAACAACTTAAATGTGAGTACAATTAGATGCGATTAGCTATTCTGAATTTATAGTGCCCCAAAGTAAAGAAACACCGGGGTATTGTGTAGCTGTTAGAGATTCCTATTTGTGGAACCATCATCAATTCCGAAAGCGACTTGGCACCATAACTTGCTAGTTGAAGACGACGGCACAGTGCGTCCCTTCATTACGAGTAATTATGACGCGACAGATCGGGAGGAGGATAAGATAGACGGATAGTAGCGCCAATGCGGTAGCTCAACCACTCTACTCGATCGGGACAACGCCCAACACCTTGCTCTTGTGTAACAAAAGGGGTAACAAAGACTTGATCGATTATTGAATATTCACGTAGCATTACATCGTTGGTAATAAAAATTAATGGAAGCAAACTCGCAAAATAAAAAGATACTCCACGCACGAGACGCACCACACGTACGTACTCATGCCAATGAGTGCACCGCAGATCACTCGTATAGTCGTATCACAGACAGGTACTATAGGCACCAGCACAAACCATAGTATGAACGCCGGGACGTCGATCGATCACTGCTTGTCGTTGGCCTCGGTGGCGGCGGCGGCAGCAGGGTCGTCCTCGTCGGCGAAGGCGGCGGCGGGGAAGGAGCGACCGATGCCGACGTTGGACTTGAAGTAGACCTTGTCGGCGCCGTCGAGGCTCATCTCGACGATGGGCACCCAGAGCATCATCTGCTTGCTCCGGACCCCGGTCATCCGCTTCATCCGCCCTTCCTCCACGTACGCCGTCACCTCGGCGTCGTAGCGCACCCGGGTGCCCGTGGCGCGGAAGTGGTGCTCGTAGGGCTTCCCCTGCCGCATCCACACGTAGCCGGTCTCCCGCACCAGCCCGCACTCGTCCAGCCCGCGCAGCGGCATCACCCCGCCCGGGAACCCCAGCCCCTTGAGGAGCTCCTTGGAGTGCTCGTAGCACGCCTCGGCGCCTGTGATGATCTCCGCGCCCTCGCGCTGCTTGTTGGCGTTGCCGGCCGCCGGTGTCGTCTGCGAGACGGTGAGGGAGGCCATCTTCGCTGTTGACTCTCCTGGCTTTGCTAGCTGAAACGTGCTGGTCGAGCTGTGGCTAGCTTGTGTGTGTGTACTGCTTGTGTGGTGAGATGCAAGTGAGGTTCGCACGGGGGGTGTTTATAGGGAGAGCGGAGTGGCCGGGTAGGTGACGGGGAGTTGAGCTAGCTAGCTAACGGTAATGGTGGATGCTTTGGTTTGGTTGGGTAGGTCACCAAGCACAGTGGAGAATGTTCAGTTTTTGAGGGGGCGTAACATGTGCGTTCGGTGTCGAATGCGTTCGGCGTTCACCTAAGCGCCTAGCTAACCCTCAGAAAATATATACCGTTAATCCACTCTACTCATCTCTCTGAATTCGTTGCTTCACAATTTCACATGAGAGGAAGAGAATGTGAGAAGCGTTAGGATTTAACTAATCCTATTATTAATCCATGCTTAAGAGAACCGACATACTCCAACGGGTAATGCTACACCTACATAGTGATAGTTACATGCTTTACGTGATTAGCAACGTGGCTAATCTTCATTGGGGAAGGAGGAGAAAGGGGCCCCACACACCTGAAATTCAAGGGGGCCGACAAGTATTTAGAAAGATTATGTAAAACCTTTCGTAGCTCTACTGGATATAGGATTATCGTACTCCAACTGTTTTTACATAGAGCAATGTTACATCTACATGATGTTCTCTACGTATGTTACGTCGGGGCTGATTTGGAGGACTATCATTAGTTGGGGGATTTGCCCCACCTTAAAATTCAGGGGGAGAGATTATTAAGAAAAGAAAACTTATGTGTAATGTAAGAGTTATATAGACTCGTAGGTCTTGGATTTTTGTTCTTTATATAAGGTGTATTATTTTTTGACACGATGACAAAAGCATAACATGAAGAAAATGTCACTCAATAACATTTAGAGTACTAGTACAACGCATGTGCGTTACTACGAGCTACGATATATATATAAATGAATCACTGAAACTCATTTCTCTCTCATATGTCCATTTGTGTTCGGACATCAAACGGGCGTCCGGCTTTCTAAAATTGAACCGTCTGGACAGTCCGGACTCCCCCAAATCTAGCTCATATGTGTGATAGAAATGTGATTGTCCGGACTATCGGCCATGCATATTATCTTTAACACATGGTCCCAACACAAAAAACCCACCCCACGGCGCCCTTCTCTTTTCCTGTTGGACCCTCTCCTTCCTACTCTGTTTTCCGCTGTAGCTGGACATTTCTCACTGGAGCCCTCTCCTTGAAAACCGGATGACGCCCAACTAACCTTCGTCATAGTGTCCTCTCTCCTTCACACCATACTTCCCCACGGACCGCCACGATGTAATCCCCCGCCAAACACCCACCTCACCTTAAAATTTGAAGCAAATGATAAACTCTTTTTTTTCAAACAATTGCATCATTTGAAATGCCCCAAATGAGTATGCATCCGACTTGTCAGCGAAGTCAGCTATGATGTCATTCTAAGAAGTGCATCCGTTGGTTCAAGATTTATAAAAAACTCTAATACATCTTTTGAGAATTACGAAAAGTTGTATGTATACGCGCAATTTTCTTGAGATGGGCCTAAGGAAATGGATCTGTTGGGAGTGCTTTCCTTTATGCTCCCTCCATTGTTAAATATAAGTTTTTTTTAGAAATTTTAATATGGACTATTTGCCTATTCTGAACCTCTCTGAGCTTCTCAAACTCCACAAAATCAGCTTCTGGAGCTTGCTTCGAACTTCACATGGCGATTCCATTCGTTCGGCGATGTTCCTAGCTTCTCTCCACGATTTGGCCCAGCTGAGAGCCTATTGGGCTGTTGGGTGCCAGTTTGGGCCGGATGGAGGCAGCCCACCTTGTATCGTTGTGTGGAGGAGGACTGGCCACGTGCGCTCGCACAGGATACGAGCGAGGCGAGCATCCCACGAGCGGCTGGAAGTTGTTTCGCGAATCGTTTTTTGCACTTCGTGGTGGCATCCTCTTGTAATTAGTAGGAACTCCTCACTTCTTCGTATTGTGGAGCTGGGCTTTCGTTGCTTCTATTTTTGCACTATGGGATCGCTCAGCTTCTGGTTTCCAGCTTCTACGAGCTAAATCGTTCGGGACTGCTTCACTCGAGAATTTTGAAAAGATAGAAGCTGAAGGAGATCAGAACAGGCCCATATATACGAAGCAAAATTAGTGAATCTATACTCTAAGGCCCCGTTCGGAAGTGCTCCAGCTCCGTGCTTCTCTGGAAGCGGGCGAGGAGATGGACGAACGCGAGGGCTTCAAGAAGCCAGCTCCTAGAGAACTAGCTGGACTGTGTGCAAATTTCAGAAGCAACATGGGACCAGCTCCGTGAATACGAGAAGCAGGAGTTGCTCAATATTACGTGGAATGCCCTCCCGAAGTACCTCGCGAAGTGTTTTCCTCGAAGCTACAATGCCATGAATCGTTTTCCTCGAAGCTACAGCGCCACGAATCGTTTTCTCTGCTGCCGAACGCTTGCCTGCTCCCGCAGGAAGCTAGCCAGCGCTGGCTCCACGAGAAGCTGGCTCATTTGGGAAGCGGGAGCACTTATTAAAATCTCTAAAAAGTTAGGAACGGAAGGAGTAGTATATATGTATAAAACTAAGTAACCTGTAATGTTTTTGGGATTACTTTGCGAGACAATTTAACACATAAAAGTTTCAAGTTTCTGACTTAAATATTTAAAACAACATTAATACTAATATATTTTTAAGTTTGATTGAAGGTTTCGTCCAAAGCATTACATTTCATGGACATGAAAGAATACATATTTACAAGACCAATTACTTGAATTAACGATGTATCAGAAAATTAAAGGAGATTGTGGTGTTTAAAAAATAGATTTAAGCGGGTGGTGAGCAATCGAAGCTCTGTCTCAGCCATTGATAGCAGATTGATATTATCCAAGGTGAGAGAACCATCAAGTGGCCATAGGTCAAGAATTAGCATATGACCTTATGTGACGATTAGCAGTATATATAGTTCATAGAATTAACTCACATGGACAGTTAAAGACAACTTTAAATAGCATCCTGATCATCTTTCACGACATACTCCCTCTGTCCGCGAGTAAGTGTACATCTAGCTTTTGTCCGCGAGTTGAACTATGTCTCGCCCCACTTTATTGATATTGTTTTTATGAATGAGGAAGTGGTTCAGTGGCGGTTCACGGGTTTCTATGGTCGTCCAAAATGGAATGAGCGCCATCTTTCTTGAGACGATATTCGCGATCTATATAGTAAGGGCAATCACCCCTGGGTTGTTTTGGGTGACTTTAATGAAATTTTATACCCATCAGAAAAGAGGGTGGTATGGCTAGACCACTTGGTATGATGAGAGAATTTCATGAATGCCTAATGGACTGCGGGCTAGATGACCTTGGCTATACGGGTGACCTGTTCACTTGGAGGAGAGGCGAAATACGTGAACGTCTTGATCGGGGGGTCTGTAATATAGCGTGGGCAAACAAATTTTCACGAGCGACAGTAATCATCGAAGAACACGTTCATTCTGACCAGCGCCCAATCGTACTAGATACAGATTACTTGGATCAAAAAATATATTTAAACGACCAAAGGGGCAGGTTAAACAGTTTGAGACGAGGTGGTTGAAGGAAGATACGATCACTAAAATTGTTAAGGCGTCTTGGGAGAAAGCAAGACTTGCAGGTATTGGACCGTCACTTGCTGATCATACGAGAGCAGTACATGCCAATCTACATACCTGGGACCGGGAAACTCTAAAGGGACCAAAGGTGAGAATTAGGAAATTAAAAAAAGAATTGGAGAGACTAAGGCGGGGCCCATTAAATACGGAGTCTCAAGGTCGTCAGAAGGAAATTATTGTGCTAATTGAAAATATCTTGGATCAAGAGGAAATTTTCTGGTTACAAAGAGCACGGGCAAACTGGTTGATGCACGGGGATCGTAATACGTCTTTTTCCATAATGCTGCCACGACTAGGAAAAAAGAAATAATATAAAGAAACTATTAGATGAGTGGAAAATGGTTAACAGAAAAGGACTTGACAAATCAGATAACTGAATATTTCACAAAGCTTTTCACATTGGAAGTTCAACATCCGAATCAAGAAGTTTTATCACTTGTGCGTAAGAGAGTGTCAAACGAAATGAACAATGCTCTACTTGCTCCTTATACCACGGAAGATGTTCGCAAGGCTTTATTTGATATTGGAGACTTGAAAGCTCCAGGACCGGATGGACTCCATACTATCTTCTATAAAAGGTTCTGGCCCATGCTAAGGGAAGACCTAATTGAGGAGGTTCTGAAAGCAATCAACACATGTACTATCCCGAATAGTTGGAATGATACTACAATCGTGATGATTCCTAAGATTAACACACCAGAAAAGGTATCCCAATTTAGTCCGATCAGCTTATGTAATGTGGTATACAAAATAATTGCAAAAATGGTGGCCTCTCAATTGAAGACCCTTCTACCAGAAATTATTAGTCCAACACAGAGTGCTTTTGTACCAGGTAGATTGATAACAGATAATATTTCAGTGGCCTACGAATGTTTTCACACAATCAAGAATAAAAGAGAGGGTAGAGAGGGCTTGTGTGCTATAAAACTTGACATGCACAAAGCTTACGATAGAGTCGAGTGGGCTTTTCTGAAGGAGATTATGCTGAAATTGGGTTTCCATCGAGGGTGGGTTAATTTGATTATGCAATGTGTCACAACAGTAGAATACAATGTAAGGATAAATGCATAGGAAAGTGAGAGTTTTAAGCCTACTAAAGGGTTGAGACAGGGAGGCCCGCTATCACCATACCTATTCCTATTGTGCACAGAAGGGTTGAATGCCTTGCTCTTGCATGCTGAGGAGAACGGGAACATATCAGGAGTTAAAGTCTTTAGAGACGCCCCACCAGTAACTAATCTCCTCTTTGCGGATGACTCGTTGATCTTGATGAAAGCCAACCAACATAAGGCGGCGGCCCGGAAATCAGCACTAGATTTACATTGTGCGGCGTCGGGACAGCTGATAAGCGTGGAAAAGTCTAGTATTTTCTTTAGCCCTAATACAAAGGTAAAGGTCAGAGAACACTTGTGTACAACGCTCAATATAATGACGGAGGCTCTAAATGACAAATACTTGGGCTTGCCAGCAAATGTGGTTGTTGATAAAACAAACTGTTTTAATTTCCTGATTGAACATATTGTTAAGAAAATTAGTGGTTGGGACGAAAAACTACTATCTGCCAGGGGGAAGGAGATCCTGCTCAAGGCTGTGATCCAAGCCATATCTACCTATGCAATGTCGGTCTTTAAAATTCCTAAAAAAATAGTAAATGAATCATTAACGTGATAGTGCATTTCTGGTGAGGGGGACGAGGAGAACCAGAGAAGGATGCACTGGATGGCCTGGTGAAAAATGTATGTACCAAAAACCCAAGGAGGAATGGGATTCCGTGATATCCACTGTTTCAACCTGGCTCTGCTGGCTAAACAGGCATGGCGTCTCCTTGATAATCCCGATTCCTTGTGTGCCACTATTCTAAGGGCCAAGTACTACCCTGATGGCGATTTGCTGAATTCCAAGCCAAAGCACGGTGCTTCCTTCACCTGGCAAAGCATTATGGGAGGCATTACTACTCTAAAATATGGCTATATTTGGCGAGTGTGAAATGGACATAACATCACTATTTGGGAAGATGCATGGGTCCCAAATTGTGCCACTAGGAAGATTGTGACTCATAGGGGGGGACAATTGTTATCAAGATTGGTTGATCTGATTGACCCTGTTTCCAATAATTGGGATGAGGACCTGATTAGACAAACTATGTGGCCTATTGACGCTCAACGGATTCTTTCAATCCCACTGTCGCAACATAACATCTCAGATCTCATTGCATGAAGTTATACGAAAAATGTTATGTTCTCGGTACAGTCTGCTTATTTCGTGGAGTGGAATGATCAGTATGGGAGTAAACTAGAACACTCTAACGGGATGGGGAGAACCACACCTAACCCTATTTGGTGTCAGATATGGAAGTTATCATGTCCGGCAAAAGTCAAAAAAATATGGCGTACGTTACATGGCACTCTCCCATGCCAGGCAACACTTGCTAATAGACACATGAAGGTCTCGCCCCTTTGTCCTACTTGCTCTCGGGGTGTAGAAGACACGAAGCACATGCTTTTCCTATGTACTAAAGCAAAGGAGGTTTGGAAGAGGCTAGGAATAGATGAGATTATTGATAGAGCTTGTGAGGTTGATCGTGCTAGAGAGGCAATACTGGAATACCTTTTAGTTCTCCCAGATCAAGATTTGCATATTATGGGGTACCAAAATATACGAGAAATGATAGCTATTTCAGCTTGGTATCTATGGTGGGAGAGACAGAAATTAGTGCACAAGAAAACAACTCAGATATTAATGGGGATCATAGCCCCCACATACAATTTTGTAAATGCATCATCTTCAAAGGCGTCCATGAAAAAGGGGGGGTTGGCATTGTCCCCCTAGGGGTTTCGTGAAACTCAATGTTGACGCCTCTTTTGACCAGGACATGCTGAAGGGTACGATGGGGGCGGTTTTGCGAGACGACAAAGGTAGGTTTATTGCAGGAGGAAATGGAAAGATTGACCATTGTGCGGATGTTCTGATGGCTGAAGCTTTAGCCCTCAAATTTGAACTAACACTAGCACAAAGGACAGGGTGCAATCGCCTAATCATCAACTCAGATAATCTAGAGGTGATTGAGACCATGCAAGATGGAGGACAGTCAACGGGTGCGACGGCGGTAATTTTTTATGACTGTTTCCACTACGCATGTGATTTCATCAGGACTAGATTCGAACATTGTAATAGAGAAGCAAATAAAGTAGCACATGAACTTGTTAGATTAGCTAGATTTTCTTCAACTTCGAATTGGTTCGAGGAGCCTATCAATGAAATTGTACTCATCCTCACAAATGATGTATTGGTTATTTCTAATGAATAAAGTTTCGTTTTATTTGAAAAAAAACTTTTTTCTTAAGTCAAAGTTTTAAAACTTTGACCATGTTTCTAGGAAAAAGTAAAAGCATTTATGGCACCAAATTAGTAGCACTAGATTCGTCTTGAAATATACTTTGATAATACATCAATTTGATGTCATATATGTTACTACTATTTTCTATAAAATTGGTCAAAATTTTAAAACTTTGACTTAGAAGAAAAGCTAAATGTACACTTATTCACGGACGGAGAAAATATCCTTATAGCAAGAAGAGTAAACTGTCAGTTTAATATTTAAAGTCGGGGATATGTTGGTGCTGATGGCACGACATTAAGGTCAATGATGGCTCCAGCCGCCTGCGGCTAACCAGCGGGCACAGCTCATCAACCCATCATGGTCCGCTACGCTAGGCACGTGCCTGCACTTCTTGCCATCCACACCCCAAGGCCGCAAAGCTGAAATTAAAGTTCACAACAGAATGAAATGTCTGCATTACCTCTTGTTTCTAAACCATGCAGACTTCTTTGTATTAAGCAAGATAGATCAATAGCAGACTCTATCCTAACTAAAAAAAGCTGTACATGGTCGTCAGGCTCACTGCATGCATCCAATAAGTTTCATTGATGGGCAACATTTTATGAGGAAACAAAGACTTCTCCTATTGGAATGTCAATAAATGTTCACCCGGTGCTCCAAAAAAATGTCAATGTTAGATCTATATTGCATTTCGGGATGAACAAAAATCCAAAATAAATTAAGAACATGCGTCTATGTTACTATTCATAGAGAATTTATAAATTTGAGAAAAAAATGGAACCACAATAGAAAATCATGTGCATAATGCATTTCAATTTTTATCATAAAGTATATCATCAAAGAATATGAAACCAGAGACTATGTTTATACAATATTACCGATGGTACAGAACCATCAACTGTAAAACATTTGCATGTCACAACTCCCAGTTCAGTCAAATTCATGTTAGAACTGTAAGCATGTGTTTTGTTACACTATATACCTGTCAATATATCAAGCAACTCGTTCCTTTTCGTTGTTTTTTAATAAGCACAAAGCATGAACTCTACACCTCACCTTTTGTGAAGAGAAAGATCCACAGACCTCTGGAGCTCTATGGATTCTTCCTGCGACATAATATCAGTCTGTACTAACATAATCAAAAGTCTCACCCACGGTGTCATGTCATCAGCGGCAACGGCTTTTCCTTTAAGGTTGGAGGCTTCTGCTCCCTGCAAATCCATAATATAGCAGGCAATTGAAACACTCCATGATTAGTTTCCAAATCCATAATTTTGATGAGAAAACCGGGAACAAAAAGCTACAAAATTTATCCATATGTACCTATGGCCATGCACATAGGTACTTCAGGGCATATATATATTAGTGCAATAAATTTTGTATTCTCTCTGTATTAGTTTGTTTATTGCATCAATTTGTTAAACAAACTGGGTTGCAACGGTGCCTTAATAAGAATCAGTATACATGACACAATGGCACACGCGAGAATATTTAAATCATGGCTCAAAAATTCAGGAATATGCATTAAAAAAAGAATAAGTAAAGAATCAAACCTGCGTTAGTCCATCATCCTAACTGCATAGAACGACACCATGTAGATGAACACCCTTGAGAGCAACTCTAGCAGACCCCGCATCTCGCCGGCCTGCAAAACGCGTTTGCAGTTCGTGCAAAACAGCTTTTGCGGGCCGACGCGGGCTGACACAGATGCAGACCCCCCAAATGGATCCGTAAAAAAGTATATTTGTGGAATATGTTTTTTTACGGGTCGGCTATGCGGGTTCTGCTCTTTGCGCAGCTACATCCCGCATATCATCAGCCCGCAAATACCAAATCCAACATAATTCAACAATCGAAAACAAACTTAATTATTCAAATCAAACATAATACAAATAATCATCCGCATTACAAATAATTATTTAAATCACCGTAGCAAACTTAAATAATGCAATACAAACTTGTCATGAATACAAACACAAATGAATACAAAAATTAGTCACAGTCTAGCCCTTTACCAATGGTGCTCAATGAGATCTTTCTGAAGTTGAAAGTGTGTGTCTGCATTTTCAATCTCCTTCTATGTCTGAAGAAAAGCTCTAATGCGGTTTGGCTCTCTAGCTGGTTTGACACGGCTACCCACATTGTCATAAAAGAATTCTCATTTCATTCCTCTCTCATCTTCAAGAATCATATTGTGCAGGATAACACAACATATCATGATGTTCTTCAAGGTTTTCTTATCCCAAAAACGAGTAGGACCACGGACAATGGCAAACCTAGATTGCAAAACACCGAATGCTCTTTCAATGTCTTTTCGGGCTGCCTCTTGCACCCTTGCAAATTCACATTGTTTTTTTGTTTTGGGTTCTTTGATGCTCTTGACAAATGTGCACCAAGGAGGGTATATACCATCTGCAAGATAGTATCCCTTTGTGTATTCATGCCCATTGATAGTGTAGTTGCAAGCAGGAGCATCACCACTAGCAAGCCTAGCAAACAAATGAGACCGTTGCAACACATTGATATCATTGAGAGTGCCCGACATACCAAAAAAGCAATGCCAAATCCATAAATCCTCAGATGCTACGGCCTCTAGCACAATTGTTGCATCACGAGACTTGCCACAATACATTCCCTGCCAAGCCTTGGGGCAATTTTTCCAATTCCAATGCATACAATCAATGCTACCTAGCATGCCAGGCCAACCTCTCCTCTCATTTGCTGCCATCAATTTTTTGTGTCATCTTCATTGGGTGCCCAAAGATACTCAGGAAGAAGACACGGACGATCACTTTCGCAAATCTACGCACAGACTCAATTGTGCTATCTTCACCAATGCGAAGATACTCATCGGCATAGTCAGCCGGAACGCCATACGCAATCACCCGCATAGCTGCGGAGATTTTTTGATATGCACTAAATCCCTTTAAGCCCGCGCCATTCCTTCTTTGAGTGAAATACTAACAATTTGCCTCGCAAGCTGGAACAAGTTTCACAAAGAGGGATCGACGCATTTGGTACCTTCTCCGAAAGAGGTGTGGAGGATATGTAGGATTCTCCGCGAAATAGTCTTGCATCAACATCTCGTTCCCAAGATGGTGATTCCGAGGAATGCACAGATGCCCGACAGTAGATCCTCGCCTCCTCTTCCAGTGCTCGTCTTCATGCTCCTTCACAGCAAGCGCCATGACTAATGTTTGCTGCCGAAAGGTCGCAAGCATGGTCTCCACATCCGAGTCATCCGAATCGGATGAATCGAATAGCAAGAACTTCTCGCATGGGGTCAACTCCATCTACACACACACCGACGCGTCAATCTACTACACAGATCACAAAAATCACAAAGAAGGGACTAACCGGTGGCGGGTGATCACGGGCGGCGACGAGGGGGTGCGCTCGACGGTGGTCGATCCCCGGCGACGGGCGGCTCTTCTCGCCGGATCCGGAGGAGCAGTGCAACGGCTCGGCGCGGGAGGGTGTGGGGCGGCCCCGCGGCGCGATTTCGCCTGCAGATATGGCCGGAACCGCCGGCGACGAGCAGGCAGAAGCAAGGTCGGGCGAGGGCGGGAGGAGAGGGGAAAAGAGCGCGGGGCTGAAATGTCCCTCCCGCCAACTGCTTCTCTGTGATGCAAGGCACCGCAGCCGCGAGGGGGAAACCCGCATTTTCCCGGGTTGGCGTTGGGAATTTGCCGCGCGCCCCAAAAAATTTTGTGGGTCGGGGCGGGATGCGGGGTCTATTCGGGGAGGCTTTTCGGCCCGTACCCGCATTTTGGCAGTTATTTTGCGGGTTGGGGGCGGATGCGGGGTCGGCTAGAGTTGCTCTGAGGCCAGGTCAGGGCAAGGATCTTCCCAGGCTCAAAATCAGGGTGCATACCGGCACCTCCACGAGCGCGTCCGTGCAGCCACCGCTCCATCCGCTTGCAACTAGTCGAGTCGACGTAGCTGTGCAGCTGCTGCTCCATCCCCTCTCGCAAACGATTGGGAATCTCTTTCCTTTTTCCCTCAATACATTTCTGCCTCCTTGGTGTTGATCCCCTGCAAGGCACGCCCCAACTCAATTTTTTTAGTTGAGTTAATTTTGAAACATAAGGTCACAAACATTAGGCATCCAAAAATACTATTGCTGTGAAATACGTTAACCAACTTAAAGTCCACAGTATAAGAAAATAACACATACCCCTCTAGAGCTCTAAGTGGGTTGTGAAGTACATGCTTTGGGCATTTAGATAAACTGTCCACAAATGGCTACAACAGAAAAATATTATATGCTTTGCGAACACACTTCGGAGTTAACACACACACATACAGCAATACAATTAAAGTTTAAACAAGGAAAAGTCCGCCTTTGTATTTTGAGCTCTTTTCGAAGAAAAAAATGTATTTGAGCTGAGAAAAGTTGATAGATACTATGACTAAATTACACTCATAGCTCTATAACATGTAAATCAGAAGAGAAGCGCCCCAAAGCATCAATACCTTTATTTCAGACCCTAAACCTCAGCAACTTTGATAAAAATCTGCCAATTGAAGGATCATCTATCCACTTCCAGTTAGCAGACTTTATCCATTTTCCCTGTCCCCCACTTAACTTTGTCAATGGCTGTGGTGAAATAGCATATTTCACTTGGTGGGGAACGTGATGGTCATAGATTAAACTATGGAGAAGTAGAATGATTTCATGTTTTAGCAATTTAATTCAGGTTACATATTTTTTAAAGTAATTGGCCTAAAGTACAATAATAGAAGTTCCTGTAGCTGGAGGACAAACACATGAGATTGCTCTATGCTACAAAGGGGTGTCATCAAGTTATCATAGCACGAGCCTCAAAAACAAAGCACGACAATGACCAAACACATCTCATTTTGCCCAATAGGAACTTCACATGAATGAAGTGTGATACTAATAGTAGCTCCCTCCGACCTGTTGGCCACAACTCTCCCCATGCTGATTACAACACTGCACCGCCGTCTTCTACACACAAGATCTTGTTGTTCGTAGTACCTCCAGCAACCTCTCCATGCTCGTCAGTGCGCTTGTAGCACCATGGCAGCCATGAAAATGGGTTGTAGCAAATTACATCGCCGATCGTAGCAAAAAACAAAGACGTTTGCAGCAAAATGTCGTCATCATTGTCGCGGGTCGCAACTAAGGCATGAATGTTGAAGCTTTTTCCATTGCCGGATGTAGATTTTGTTACTGCGGGTTACAGCTTTTCATAGTAGTCCATAGCTTATGTCATCTATGGTTGAAATTTTTTTCATCGCCGGGTGAAGCTTTTTTCGTCACCAGATGAAGCTTTTTCCGTCATAGGTTGTAACTTTTCTTGGTCATCCATAGCTTCCGTCATATGTAGGTTGAAGCTTTTTTCGTAGCCGATTGAAGCTTTTGTCGTCATCGGTTGTAGCTTTTTTGGGCATCAGTTGCAGCATCGGGCCTCTCTCTAGTTCCAGCATGCAGAAAATGGCTTCATCGTCACCATTGAAGGAAATATGCCCTAGAGGCAACAATAAAATTATTATTTATTTCCTTATATCATGATAAATGTTTATTATTCATGCTAGAATTGTATTAACCGGAAACTTAGTACATGTGTGAATACATAGACAAACTAAGTGTCACTAGTATGCCTCTACTTGACTAGCTCGTTAATCAAAGATGGTTAAGTTTCCTAGCCATGGACAAGAGTTGTCGTTTGATGAACGAGATCGCATCATTAGAGAATGATGTGATTGACTTGACCCATCCGTTAGCTTAGCACGATGATCGTTTAGTTTGTTGCTACTGCTTTCTTCATGACTTATACATGTTCCTCTGACTATGAGATTATGCAACTCCCGAATACCGGAGGAACACTTTGTGTGCTACCAGACGTCACAAGTAACTGGGTGATTATAAAGGTGCTCTACAGGTGTCTTGGATGGTACTTGTTGAGTTGGCATAGATCGAGACTAGGATTGGTCACTCCGATTGTCGGAGAGGTATCTCTGGGCCCTCTCGGTAATGTACAACACTATAAGCCTTGCAAGCAATGCAACTAATGAGTTAGGTGTGGGATGATGCATTACAAAACGAGTAAAGAGACTTGCCGGTAACGAGATTGAGCTAGGTATTGAGATACCGACGATCGAATCTCGGGCAAGTAACATACCAATGACAAAGGGAACAGCGTATATTGTCATGCGGTTTGACCGATAAAGATCTTCGTAGAATAAGTAGGAACCAATATGAGCATCCAGGTTCCGCTATTGGTTATTAACCGGAGACGTGTCTCGGTCATGTCTACATAGTTCTCGAACCCGTAGGGTCCGGACGCTTAAAGTTCTGTGATGATTGGTATTATGATTTTTTGTGTTTTGATGTACCGAAGGTAGTTCGGAGTCCCGGATATGATCACGGACATGACGAGAAATCTTGAAATGGTCAAGACGTAAAGATCGATATATTGGATGACTATGTTCGGACACCGGAAGGGTTCCGGGAGGTTTCAGACATATATTGGAGTATCGGGGGTTACCGGACCCCCCCCCTCAGGAAGCTATTGGGCCTTATGGGCCTTAGTGGAGAAGAGAGAGGGCATCCAGGAGGTGGCGCGCGGCCCCCATTGCCCCAATCGAAATTGGATAAGGGGAATGGGCGGCGGCCCCCTCTCCTTCCTTCTCTCCACCTCCTCCTCCCCCCTTCTCCATCTTGGAATAGGAAAGGGGGGACAAACCTACTTGGAGTAGGATTGCCCCCCCCTTGGACGCGCCTCTCCCTTGGCCGGCCCTCTCCTCCTCCCACCTTTTATATACGGGTGCAGGGGGCACCCCAAAGACACAACAACTGATTTTTTGATCTCTTAGCCGTGTGCGGTGCCCCCCTCCACCATAGTCCACCACGGTTATATCGTAGCGGTGCTTAGGCGAAGCCCTGCGTCGGTAGCTTCATCAACATCGTCACCATGCCGTCGTGCTGACGAAACTCTTCCTCGAGCTCTACTGGATCGTGAGTTCACGGGACGTCACCGAGCTAAACGTGTGCTGAACGCGGAGGTGTCGTACGTTCGGTGCTGAGGATTGGTCGATCGTGAAGACGTACGACAACATCAACCGCGTTGTTATAACGCTTCCGCTTAACGGTCTACAAGGGTACATGGATGACACTCTCCCCTCTCGTTGCTACGCATCACCATGATCTTGCGTGTGCGTAGGGAAATTTTTGAAATTACTACGTTCCCAACAGTGGCATCTGAGCCAGGTTTATGCGTAGATGTTATATGCACGAGTAGAACACAAGTGAGTTGTGGGCGATACAAGTCATACTGCTTACCAGCATGTCATACTTTGGTTCGGCGGTATTGTTGGATGAAGCGGCCTGGACCGACATTACGCGTACGCTTACGCGAGACTGGTTCTACCGATGTGCTTTGCACACAGGTGGATGGCGGGTGTAAGTTTCTCCAACTTTAGTTGAACCGAGTGTGGCTACGCCCGGTTCTTTAGAAGGTCAAAACAGCACTAACTTGACAAACTATCGTTGTGGTTTTGATGCATAGTTAAGAACGGTCCTTGCTCAGCCCGTAGCAGCCACGTAAAACTTGCAACAACAAAGTAGAGGACATCTAACTTGTTTTTGCAGGGCATGTTGTGATGTGATATGGTCGAGGCATGATGCTATATTTTATTGTACGAGATGATCATCTTTTGTATCGGAGTTATCGGCAACTGGCAGGAGCCATATGGTTGTCGCTTTATTGTATGCAATGCAATCGCCCTATAATTGCTTTACTTTGTCACTAAGCGGTAGTGATAGTCGTAGAAGCAATAGTTGGCGAGACAACAACAATGCTATGATGGAGATCAAGGTGTCTCTCCGGTGACGATGGTGATCATGACGGTGCTTTGGAGATGGAGATCAAAGGCACAAGATGATGATGGCCATATCATATCACTTATATTGATTGCATGTGATGTTTATCCTTTATGCATCTTATTCTGCTTTGTTTGACGGTAGCATTATAAGATGATCTCTCACTAAATTTCAAGGTAAAAGTGTTCTCCCTGAGTATGCACCATTGCCAAAGTTCGTCGTGCCGAGACACCACGTGATGATCGGGTGTGATAAGCTCAACGTTCATCTACAATGGGTGTAAGACAGTTTTACACACGCAGAATACTCGGGTTAAACTTGACGAGCCTAGCATATGCAGATATGGGCTCGGAACACTGAGACCGAAAGGTCGAGCGTGAATCATATAGTAGATATGATCAACATAGTGATGTTCACCATTGAAAAGTACTCCATTTCACGTGATGATCGGTTATGGTTTAGTTGATTTGGATCACGTGATCACTTAGATGATTAGAGGGATATCTATCTAAGTGGGAGTTCTTAAGTAATATGATTAATTGAACTTTAATTTATCATGAACTTAGTCCTGATAGTATTTGCATATCTATGTTGTAGATTAATAGCTTGCGTTGTAGTTCCCCGTTTATTTTTTGATATGTTCCTAGAGAAAACTATGTTTAAATATGTTAGTAGCAATGATGCGGACTTGGTCTGTGATCTGAGGATTATCCTCATTGTTGCACATAAGAATTATGTCCTTGATGCACCGCTAGGTGACAGACCTATTGCGGGAGCAGATGCAGACGTTATGAACGTTTGACAAGCTCGGTATGATGACTACTTGATAGTTTAGTGCACCGTGCTTTACGGCTTAGAACCGGGACTTCAAAAATGTTTTGAATGCCACATAGCATATAAGATGTTCTAAGAGTTGAGATTGGTATTTCATACTCATGCCCGTGTCAACAGGTATGAGACCTCTGACAGTACTTTGCCTACAAGATGGCGGAGAATAGCTCAGCTAGTGAGCATGTGCTCAGAATGTCCGGGTGAAGGAAAAATGCCCTAGAGGCAATAATAAAGTTATTATTATTTATTTCCTTATATCATGATAAATGTTTATTATTCATGCTAGAATTGTATTAATCAGAAACATAATACATGTGTGAATACATTGACAAACAGAGTGTCACTAGTATGCATCTACTTGACTAGCTCGTTGATCAAAGATGGTTATGTTTCCTAGCCATAGACATGATTTGTCATTTGATTAACGGGATCACATTATTAGGAGAATGATGTGATTGACTTGACCCATTCCGTTAGCTTAGCACATGATCGTTTAGTATGTTTCTATTGCTTTCTTCATGACTTATACATGTTCCCATGACTATGAGATTATGCAACTCCCGTTTACCGGAGGAACACTTTGTGTGCTACCAAATGTCACAACGTAACTGGGTGATTATAAAGGTGCTCTACAGGTGTCTCCGAAGGTACTTGTTGAGTTGGCGTATTTCGAGATTAGGATTTGTCACTCCGATTGTCGGAGAGGTATCTCTGGGCCCTCTCGGTAATGCACATCACTACCAGCCTTGCAAGCATTGTAACTAATAAGTTAGTTGCGGGATGATGCATTACAGAACGAGTAAAGAGACTTTCCAGTAATGAGATTGAACTAGGTATTGAGATACCGACGATCGAATCTCGGGCAAGTAACATACCGATGACAAAGGAAACAACGTATGCTGTTATGCGGTTTGACCGATAAAGATCTTCGTAGAATATGTGGGTGCCAATATGAACATCCAGGTTCCGCTATTGGTTACTGACTGGAGACGTGTCTCGGTAATGTCTACATAGTTCTCGAACCCGTAGGGTCCGCACGCTTAAAGTTTGGTGATGATCGGTATTATGAGTTTTTGTGTTTTAATGTACCTAAGGTAGTTCGGAGTCCCAGATATGATCACGGACATGATGAGGAGTCTCGAAATGGTCGAGACATAAAGATCCATATATTGGATGACTATATTCGGACACCAGAAGTGTTCCGGATGATTTCGGAGAAAACCGGAGTGCCGGAGGGTTACCGGAACCCCCCGGAGAAGTAATGGGCCTTATGGGCCTTAGTGGAGAGAGAGAGAGGGCTGGCCTAGGGCAGGCCGCGCGCCCCTCCCCCTCTGGTCCGAATTGGACTAGGAGAGGGGGGGGGGCGGCGCCCCCCTTTCCTTCTCCCTCTCCCCCTTCCTTTCCCCCTCCTAGTAGGAGTAGGAAAGAGGGGAGTCCTACTCCTACTAGGAGGAGGACTCCTCCTCCTAGCACGCCATAGAGGGACGGCCGGCCTCCCCCTTGCTCCTTTATATACGGGGGCAGGGGCACCTCTAGACACACAAGTTGATCAGTTGATCTATTCCAGCCATGTGCGGTGCCCCCCTCCACCATATTCCACCTCGGTTATATCGTAGCTGTGCTTAGGCGAAGCCCTCCGTCGGTAGCATCATCATCACCGTCACCACGCCGTCGTGCTGACGAATCTCCCCTGCGAAGCTTTGCTAGATCGGAGCTCGCGGGACGTCATTGAGTTGAACGTGTGAAGAACTCGGAGGTGCCGTGCGTTCGGTACTTTGATCGGTCGGATTGTCAAGACGTACGACTACATCAACCGCGTTGTGCTAACGCTTCCGCATTCGGTCTACGAGGGTACATGGACACACTCTCCCTCTCGTTGCTATGCATCACCATGATCCTGTGTGTGCGTAGGAATTTTTTTTGAAATTACTACGTTCCCCAACAGTGGCATCTGAGCCAGGTTTTACGCGTAGATGTTATATGCACGAGTAGAACACAAGTGAGTTGTGGGCGATACAAGTCATACTGCTTACCAGCATGTCATACTTTGGTTCGGCAGTATTGTTGGATGAAGCGGCCCAGACCGACATTATGCGTACGCTTACGCGAGACTGGTTCTACCGACGTGCTTTGCACATAGGTGGTTGGCGGGTGTCAGTTCCTCCAACTTTAGTTGAACCGAGTGTGGCTGCGCCCGGTCCTTGAGAAGGTTAAAACATCACTAACTTGACGAACTATCATTGTGATTTTGATGCGTAGGTAAGAACGGTTCTTGCTCAGCCCGTAGCAGCCACGTAAAACTTGCAACAACAAAGTAGAGGACGTCTAACTTGTTTTTGCAGGGCATGTTGTGATGTGATATGGTCAAGACATGATGCTATATTCATTGTATGAGATGATCATGTTTTGTAACAGAGTTATCGATGATACGTCTCCAACGTATCTATAATTTTTGATTGCTCCATGCTATATTATCTACTGTTTTGGACATTATTGGGCTTTATTATCCACTTTTATATTATTTTTGGGACTAACCTACTAACCGGAGGCCCAACCCTGAATTGTTGTTTTTTTGCCTATTTTAGGGTTTCAAAGGAAAGGAATATCAAACGGAGTCCAAACGGAATGAAACCTTCGGGAACGTGATTTTCTCGCCGAACAAGACCCAGAGTACTTGGACCCTACGTCAAGAAACAAAAGAGGAGGCCACGAGGTAGGGGGCGCGCCTACCCCCCCCGGCGCGCCCTCCACCCTCGTGGGCCCCCTGTTGCTCCACCGACATACTCCTTCCTCCTATATATACCTACGTACCCCCAAACGATTAGATATGGAGCCAAAACCCTAATTCCACCGCCGTAACTTTATGTATCCACGAGATCCCATCTTGGGGCTTTTTCCGGAGCTCCGTCGGAAGGGGCATTGATCATGGAGGGCTTCTACATTATCACCATAGCCCCTCCGATGAAGTGTGAGTAGTTCACCTCAGACCTACGGGTCCATAGTTATTAGCTAGATAGCTTCTTCTCTCTTTTTGGATCTCAATACAATGTTCTCCCCCTCTCTTGTGGAGAACTATTCGATGTAATCTTCTTTTTGCGGTGTGTTTGTTGAGACCGATGAATTGTGGGTTTATGATCAAGTCTATCTATAAACAATATTCGAATCTTCTCTGAATTCTTTTATGTATGATTGGTTATCTTTGCAAGTCTCTTCAAATTATCAGTTTGGTTTGGCCTACTAGATTGATCTTTCTTGCAATGGGAGAAGTGCTTAGCTTTGGGTTCAATCTTGCGGTGTCCTTTCCCAGTGACAGTATGGGCAGCAAGGCACGTATTGTATTGTTGCCGTCGAGGATAACAAGATGGGGTTTTCATCATATTTCATGAATTTATCCTTCTACATCATGCCATCTTGCTTAAGGCGTTACTCTGTTTTCATAACTTAATACTCTAGATGCATGTTGGATAGCGGTCGATGAGTGGAGTAATAGTAGTAGATGCAGGTAGGAGTCGGTCTACTTGTCTCGGACATGATGCCTATATACATGATCATACCTAGATATTCTCATAACTATGCTCAAATCTGTCAATTGCTCAACAGTAATTCGTTCACCCACCGTAGAATACTTATGCTCTTGAGAGAAGCCCCTAGTGAAACTGCCGTGGAATTGTCACGGCAGATGTCCTAGTGGAAGGACTTAGTCGTAGGGCCATCGCAACTAGGAAGCTTAAAGGGGTTAATCGAGAAAAAGGACATGAGAGATTTTATACTAGTTCGGCCCCTTACGATGAAGGTAAAAGCCTATGTCTAGTTGTGTTGGTATTGCTGGGGTTCCGATCACCAAGGGGCTAACTCGCCGGCTTGGTTATCGATATCTTGTTTCCTGCTCTAAGCCGCCACCGGGTCGTCCCCTTGTATACACGGGTTGACGCCTGGTGGCTTACAGAGTCCCGGCCGGCTTATACATCGTGTCCGGCTCGGTAATTTCTTTTACATGCCTTTCTTTACAAGTCTTTCCTTACATACGACGGCTTACAATATTGGGCTCTAAGCCGCCTCTAGGCCTTCAGGCCTTCTATAAGACTTGATACACTATCGCCTTGAATGTTTATTGGGCTTCCTTTGTAACCCTCCATTGGGGCTGACCCAGCCCCTCCTAGGAGGGTCATAACTTATAGCTGTATCCCCAACATTAGGCCCCAGGTTGACTTTGAACTTTGTTCTTTGTCAATCTTCAACACTTAGACAAAATCCATCTTATCCTCGCAGAAGCTTTTTGTAACCCGCCATGACGTCATCTCTTGAAAACACAAAAAACTTTTATGACGCCATCTCCCAACAGATCTTCATCTTTAATGCCTTCCGAGAATCGAGGCATCTGTGTAGTTGGATAACCATTATTCGGCTCTTCCTCGATTTTCGCGCCTGTCTGTTCACCTTTTCCCTTATAAATAGGCACGCCACGGCCTTTTCTCATTCTTCTCTCTTATTCATCTCCTTCCTCTCGCAACCCTCATGTCGCTCGAGCTCCACCACCGCCGCAGCACTCATCGCCGTCTTTAAGCTCGGCCGCTGCATCACCCTGATTCTATCCATAGAACGGCGGCGACCTCCACAACAGATCTACGGCTGTAAGTGTTCTCCTTCATGCTTCCCATATCCGCATTAGGGTTTCCAGGCTTCTTCGTGTTCTTCATAGTTCATCGCAGTTCTTCGTAGTTCTTCCATCGCAGGCCTCTTCTTGATCCAAAAAGATATATATGCTTGTGCGGTAGTTGTTTTGTGCCTACTCTTGATACCCACAGATCCCTTTCTCTGGTTCAAAGACCTCATTAGGACTCACAGACTCATCTGCGCTAAACTTTTTAGGTCTAGAATTTTTCCCATTTTGAATAGCCATTTGATCTGGAATAATATCAAGCAATTAGGAAACTTGTTTGTCTCAAGACTTAGCCGAATTTGCTTTCTCAAATATCTGCAGTCATGGCGGCTTACTGTGCCGGCTTACTTTTCCTTATATGACATTAGCCTTAACTAAGCCGCCATTAATCCCCTGTATTATCGTCATTTACTTTTACCATTATCATTCAATTGAACCGGCATGTCGCCTTTCTTTCAGTTTGTTTTTGAACATCATGCCGTCCAAAGCGCCGACCATCTACAACTGGGTTCCTTCAACCGTAAATGAGGAACGTTTGAAGGAGTTCTTATCCATAGGATTTTTTCCAGGAAAAGACGTCATGTCTTACTGTGCCCCTGACCCAGATGAAGAATGGCCCAATCCAAGAGATGGTGAAGTGATTGTTTTTACTGACCATATGAACCGTGGCTTTTCACCGCCTAGCTCAAAGTTCTTCAGAGATGTCCTCCATTTTTTCAAGCTCCTCCCTCAAGATATCGGGCCCAATTCTATTTCCAATATCTGCAACTTCCAAGTGCTCTGTGAGGTGTACCTTCAGGAAGAGCTGACCGTGGACCTCTTTAGAGAATATTTTTATCTAAACCGGCAAAACGAGTGCACCAATGGCCTTAGCTTAGAGCCTGGAGGCATCTCAATTTAGCATCGGCAGGGCGCTGTCTTCCCCCTCATAGTCTTTCCAAGTCATCCCAAAGACTGGAAATAGACTTGGTTTTATTGTCAAGACACCTCACCAGCAAACGAACATCCACTGCCGGGTTATCGCTCAAAGCGTATTGACTCCAAATTTGCACTTCCTGACAAACTCACTGCTGCTGAACGCAAGAAGCTGATACCATCCATCAAAAGGATTAATGCTTTGTTGGGGAACGGGTTAACCGGAGTTGATCTGACCCGCTGCTGAATCTCATGGCGGGTTATCCCTCTAAGCCGTCGATCAAAATTGATGTATGAGTATGGTGGAGGCCCAGATGACTCTCTTTGTCACAGCTCCGTTCAATTAACGGAAGAAGATATTGTTTCAATGTCAACCCTTCTGGTGAACAGAAAATACGAAGACTGCAGCATTGTCGGGTTAAACCCCTTCTGCAAGCTTAACCCGGTGCCAGAAGTAAGGAAACTCTGATCTCTCTCCTTTGTATTTTTCCTAGCCATATTGTTTAATACTTACCTGGCCTTTTATCCTGTTTTTACCTGTCTGCAGGCCAAATCTGATTTCTGGAAAGTTAAATATGACCACGAAGCTGCCAAGAAAGCGAGAGCCGCCGCCATAAATGCCAGGAAAACGACCCGGAGGTCGAAAAAGAAGAAGAAGAGCACTGCTGAAGATTTGATGAAGCTTGACGATACTTCTGAGTCGGAGGTAGCCCTTGACTCCCTTGGCCAATTTTTTTAATAATCTTATTAACACTGGTCATTACCAGGACGACACTGGGGCCAATCAGGCCGTGGAAGAAGAGGTAACTATTTCCTCCGACTCAGCCCATTTGCCAAGACAGAAACTTCGAGTCGTAACCCGGAAAGTAAGGTTTTCACACCCTTTGGCTTATCTTGACCCTCACTTTCTTTTGAAAAAGCAGCAACATGAGAGCCGCCGTCAAGCCCGGACTGAAGACGAACCGGCTGTTGTTCTTCAACAAACTCCTCAAAAACGCCAGAATGAGGTTTATTTCTTTGTCTTTGACTTTCTGTTAATGGATCTCCTCCCTTGCATTACTTACTTTGTCTTATCTTTGCAGGAGGTATCTCGCTCTTTTGGCGACTCGTCTCAGACCCAGTTTCTGGCCTTGAAGACTGCCCTTGGGTAAGGCAAAAATCCTCTTTCCTCCGTGTTTTTCAAACTGTGTCCTTATATTGACAGTCCTATAATATTTCTCTTAGTGGTCAAGCTAAGTCTAAGAAGGCCAAGGTAACTAAGCTGGTGGAAGACCCGTTAGTCCTTGCACCTGAACCAGCAAGGCCACCTTCTCCTCCATCAATTGAAACTCCAGAAGACCCGCCTGTCAATGCAGAAGCAAATCCTCCTGAGCCATCGGTTGATGATGCCACCGTTAACCCTTCCACAACTGGACCATCGAGCTCGGCCAACCCGCCATCACCGTCTGTGCAAGACGTTTTGATCACCGAGAGCCGCTTTGTTGAGCCGGGGAATCCCACCGTGTTGGCTCGTCACACGGCGAAACAAGAGGCATTGGAGAGACAGAAAGTGCGCTTTGATGTTTCACATTATGACCATCTGAATGCCAACGCCATTTTATCCGGCTATCTCAGCCATGTGCACTTCAGTCGCGACTTAGAGATCGAAATGGTCAAACAATTGCAGCTGAAATACGAGGTATGTTCTTCCGGCTTACTTATATTCTGCCAGCCCCCAAGTCTTCAGATTATGAGAGAACCGGGACGATCTGTAGACTTTATGATATAGGCTAAGACTCTTATCTTTGAAACTGTTCTTGAGTTCAATAAAATAGAACAAAACTTCACCTGTAGTCCCCAAGGTCCAGTTCATTTGATCATAAATGAGCCGGTACTTTAAATTTTGATAATTGTCTTGTACCGTATCCAAAGAACTTTGTAATCTGGCTTAACCTTGAGAAACTTGCTGAATAGCATACATTAGCCCCCAAGTGCCAAGTGTTGTTACTTTGTAAAGTACTTGGGACTTAAAGTATGTTTGTAGAGTCATAAGAAATTGTTTCGGCATACATTAGCCCCCAAGTGTCAAGTGGTTTTGTAAAGCACTTGAGACTTGAATCTTGACTGTTGAACCTGAATTGAAATCTTGACTCATCTGTATGTTTTTTGCAGAATGCCTTATCTGAACTGAGTTCGCAACTGACTGATGCGAAGACCCAGCTGGCGGATCAGGAGGCAGAAATCAAGTCTGCTAACTCCAAATTGCAAGTAAGTCTCTTTGAGACAGAAAAATTAAAAACCAGCTTTGCTGCCAAGAAGAAAACCTGGGTAGAAGAAAAAAATGCTTCTGACACAATGCGTCGAGAAAGCCGAAGCCGCCCTTGAAGAGGTTTCAATGGAACTGACTGGTTTAAAGGGCCGAGTGTCTCAAATGGTGGCTGCCATCTTTGGTAATCCATTTGTATTTGATCTTCTGTACTTTTTGCTGACCCGAAATATAAGCCCCCAGCTGACTCTTTGTTTACAAAATATGTGCAGGTCCACGAAGCAAGAATCTAAGCCAAGACCATGTGATTAAACTGAAGGCAGTGTATACCTTAGTGGAGAAATTGTATATTGGCGCACAACGGGCACTTGCCGCTATCTCTCCTGCCAATCAAGGACCCAACCGGCTCAGCGATGTTTTAAAGAAGCTGTCAATCTTGCCCGCCAGGTTCCAAGAAGTGAAGCGCTCCTGTGGCAGAGCCGGAGCTTTGACTACCCTGAGCCGCTCCAAGGCTTGGGTGCCAAATCTAGACCCGGCGGACGTAGCCAGAGGGTATCCTACCGTGAAGGAAAACGGATCTCCCTTTGAACAGGATGACTTCATGGCTTGTGTGCGCGGAGTCCGATCTCAGGAAACTATTCTTGGAGATGAAACCAATATCGACAAGTATCAGCCGGGTTTTGATGTGGAAAATAAGAAGATGGCAAGTCCCTCATACAAGGTGACAGATTTAATCCCGCATGTTCGTGAAAATACATTTGCTCCGGAAGTTGATCCAGCCGGCCTGATTGACGAAGAAGCAGAATTTGTCGCCGTGAACAGTTTTGATTGGTCAAAACCCAGCTTCCAACCGGCAGAGGGCGGTGAACCGGCGAGGGAGGAGTGATAACCATCTTCATCGGCTTATAAAAGCTTTATAATAGATTAGCTGTGAAAACACTGCATGCTTTGCCTATGCCATCATGCATAAAACACTATGTGTGATTCTGTGTTTCCTGATGGCAATATATACATCATATTTATGGTTGTCCCTGCAATACTTCAGCTCTGTTCTTGTAGATACAAGAGAAAAAACTGGCTTGGCGGCTTAGTGCCGAACGGGTTAGAACACCCGGCTTATAGCCAATATGTTTACCATAGTAGAAAACAGAAACAAACAAAGAAAACAGGGCTGAAATAACCCTTTGATTAATAAAGGAGGCATTGCTTATAAACAATAGCCATAGTTGTACCTTTGATCTCTAGACCATCGGTTTAAATAACCCGGGTGATGAAGTTGATAATCCAATCTTTTTGAGAAGTCAATGCTTCTGAATACTTAATGATTATCATACCCTGGTGACTTGTTGTCAAACAGTCCAGCCGCGAAAAAGACCATGCTGATTATTTGTGAAATTGAGACAAAAAAAACTAAAAGGCAAATAATAGGTAGTAAATACAATTTAACCTTGTAATTGAAGGTTGGGGGTTTCTGATTCGAATACGATCAGTAAACCGGACTAAAGGGGATAAGCTAAGGTTCGAATACGACCATAAAGCCCCCAGTGGCTTTGGCGTTGCGCCGATCAATAGGGTACCGACATCTATGTTCTCTTTGGTTCGAATACGACCTATGTTTGAACAGGAAGCCCCCAAATGACCTTGAGAGGTTTTTAACGACCCTGATTCAAATACGATCCAAGTCGGACCCAAAAGGGGTTGAGCTGTGATTGGGATACGATCAAGAAGCCCCCTAATGAGTTTGGCTTTGAGCCGATCAAGAGGGTTATGACAGCTATGTTCTCTTTGGTTCGAATACGACCTATGTTTGAACAGGAAGCCCCCAACTGACCATGATAGTTGTAGCTAGATTCGCATACGATCATAAGCCGGACCAAAAAAGGTTAGACTTGATTCAAATATGATCAGCTCCTTAATAGTCATTTGAAAATAAGAAATAACAAAGATGTGCAATCTTTGAAAAGAAAAGAGACTGATGGTCCTATTTTATTACTTATCATGGTATATACAATGTCAAAGTATGTACATGATGAGAGCCGGTGGCTCAGGTGTAGTATGTGAAGGAAATATGCCCTAGAGGCAATAATAAAGTTATTATTTATTTCCTTATATCATGATAAAAGTTTATTATTCATGCTAGAATTGTATTAACCGGAAACATAATACATGTGTGAATACATAGACAAACAGAGTGTCACTAGTATGCCTCTACTTGACTAGCTCGTTAATCAAAGATGGTTATGTTTCCTAACCATGGACAAAGAGTTGTCATTTGATTAAACGGGATCACATCATTAGTTGAATGATCTGATTGACATGACCCATTCCATTAGCTTAGCACCCGATCGTTTAGTATGTTGCTATTGCTTTCTTCATGACTTATACATGTTCCTATGACTATGAGATTATGTAACTCCCGTGTGCCAGAGGAACACTTTGTGTGCTACCAAACGTCACAACGTAACTGGGTGATTATAAAGGTGCTCTACAGGTGTCTCCAAAGGTACATGTTGGGTTGACGTATTTCGAGATTAGGATTTGTCACTCCGATCGTCGGAGAGGTATCTCTGGGCCCTCTCGGTAATGCACATCACTTAAGCCTTGCAAGCAATGCAACTAATGAGTTAGTTGCGAGATGATGTATTACGGAACGAGTAAAGAGACTTGCCGGTAACGAGATTGAACTAGGTATTGGATACCGACGATTGAATCTTGGGCAAGTAACATACCGATGACAAAGGGAACAACGTATGTTGTTATGCGGTCTGACCGATAAAGATCTTCGTAGAATATGTAGGAGCCAATATGGGCATCCAGGTCCCGCTATTGGTTATTGACCGGAGACATGTCTCGGTCATGTCTACATTGCTCTCGAACCCGTAGGGTCCGCACGCTTAAGGTTTCGATGACAATTATATTATGAGTTTATACGTTTTGATGTACCGAAGGTTGTTCGGAGTCCCGGATGTGATCACGGACATGAAGAGGAGTCTCGAAATGGTCGAGACATAAAGATTGATATATTGGAAGCCTATGTTTGGATATCGGAAGTGTTCCGGGTGAAATCGGGATTTTACCGGAGTACTGGGAGGTTACCGGAACCCCCCGGGAGCTATATGGGCCTTAGTGGGCCTTAGTGGAAAAAGAGAAGAGGCAGCCTAAGATGGGCCGTGCGCCCCTCCCCTCCCTTGGTCCGAATAGGACAAGGAGAGGGGGCCGGCCCCCCTTTCTCTTTCCCCCCCTCCGCGAATCCTATTCCAACTAGGATTGGGGGGGGGATCCTACTCCCGGAGGGAGTAGGACTCCTCCTGGCGCGCCACCTCTAGGCCGGCCGCACCCCCCCTTGAGCCTTTATATACTGAGGCAGGGGAACCCTAGAGACACACAAGTTGATCCACGTGATCATAATCTTAGCCGTGTGCGGCGCCCCCTGCCACCATAGTCCTTGATAATATTGTAGCGGTGCTTAGGCGAAGCCCTGTGACAGTAGTACATCAAGATCGTCACCACGCCGTCGTGCTGATGGAACTCTTCCCCGACACTTTGCTGGATCGGAGTCTGGGGATCGTCATCAAGCTGAACGTGTGCTAAAACTCGGAGGTGCCGTAGTTTCGGTGCTTGATCGGTCGGGCCGTGGAGACGTACGACTACATCAACCAAACGCTTCCGTTGTCGATCTACAAGGGTATGTAGATCACACTCTCCCCTCTCGTTGCTATGCATCACCATGATCTTGTGTGTGCGTAGGAATTTTTTTTAAATTACTACTTTCCCCAACAGTATGGCCGAAGTTGAGCAATGTTCCACGGCCGGCGGGTCTCCTTTTCCGACTTACGTGAGTCTTTGTGCTCTCGAACGTCAATGAGGTAATATGACCCGTTGTTTAAGTTCTTGCTGACCACAAAGGGTCCTTCCCAAGGTGGGGATAACTTGTGTGCATCTGACAGATCCTGGATGAGCCGGAGCACCAGGTCACCTTCTTGAAAAGTCCTGGACTTAACCCGTCAACTGTGATAACGGCGCAGGTCCTGTTGATAAATTGCTGATCGAGCCGCTGCTAAGTCTCTTTCTTCATCTAATAAGTCAAGTGCATCCTATCTGGCTTGTTCATTATTAGCTTCAACATAAGCCATCACACGGGGCAAGTCATGACGGATGTCACTAGGCAACACTGCTTCTGCTCCATACACCATGAAGAAAGGTGTGTAACCTGTAGACCTTTTAGGTGTGGTGTTGATACTCCATAGCACCGAGGGTAATTCCTCTACCCAACAACCCGGCGTTCGCTGCAAGGGAACCATAAGCCGGGGTTTGAGACCTTTTAAGATTTCCTGATTTGCTCTCTCAGCTTGACCATTAGATTGAGGATGAGCTACAGAAGAAACATCAAGCCAAATATGCTCTCATTGACAAAACTCCTCCATAGCCCCTTGGGATAGATTAGTGCCATTGTCAGTGATAGTGCTGTGTGGAAAACCAAAACGAAAGATCACCTTTTTCATGAACTGAACTGCCGTGGCCGCATCACACTTACTCACCAGCTCTGCCTCAACCCACTTTGTGAATTTATCAACTGCCACTAAAAGATGTGTGTTTTTATCCTTAGACCTTTTGAAAGGTCCAACCATGTCAAGCCCCCAGACCGCAAACAGCCAAGTCATTGGAATCATCCGTAGCTCTTGAGCTGGCACATGTGCTCGTCGTGCGAATTTCTGACATCCATCACATCTACTGACCAGATCCTCTGCATCAGCGTGAGCCATCAACCAGTAAAAACCGTGACGAAAAGCCTTGGCCACCAGAGATTTTGACCCGGCATGATGACCAAAATCGCATTCATGGATCTCACGAAGTATTTCTTGGCCTTCTACAGGGGAAACGCACCGCTGAAACGCTCCAGAAACGCTGCGATGGTATAGTTCTCCATCAGAAATCATCATTGACTTAGACCACCGGGTTATCTGTCGAGCCAGGGTCTCATCCGTTGGCAACTCTCCCCGGGTCATGTAAGCCAAGAATGGCACTGTCCAATCTGGGATGACATGAAGAGCTGCCACCAACTGTGCCTCTGGGTCAGGAACGGCTAGATCTTCTTCTGTGGGTAACTTAACAGAAGGGTTATGCAAAACATCCAAAAAGGTGTTAGGTGGCACCGGCTTATGCTGAGATCCCAACCGGCTTAGAGCATTAGCCTCTTCGTTCTTCCTACGGTCAATGTGTTCCACCTGATATCCTTTAAAATGTCCTGCAACAACATCAACTTCACGGCGATAAGCCTCCATGAGAGGGTCTTTGGAATCCCACTTGCCTGATACTTGTTGAGCCACTAAATCTGAGTCGCCAAGACACCGGACCCGGCTCAGGCTCATCTCTTTGGCCACTCGAAGACCATGGAGCAAAGCTTCATATTCCCCTGCGTTGTTAGTGCAAGGAAACATCAGCCACAACACATAACAAAATTTCTCACCTCGAGGGGAGGTTAAAACAACTCCAGCCCCCGAGCCTTCCAACTGTTTGGACCCATCAAAATGAATAGTCCAATATGTGTTGTCTGGTTTCTCCTCCGGCATCTGCATCTCTGTCTAGTCATTAATAAAGTCAACTAGCGCCTGAGATTTGATCGCAGGACGTGGCACATACTTCAACCCATGAGATCCAAGTTCAATGGCTCACTTGGCAACTCGTTGAAAGTGCGTTATATCGACTAGAGGGGGGGTGAATAGGCGATTTTTATGAAATTCCTCAAAACATGAAAGTTTCGAAGACAAACGATAGAAATAAACCTATTACCATGCAGCGGAAGGTAGACTACACTAGGCAAACCATAGTCAAGTATTCAATGAAGTGAAAGCACAATGACTAATAGCAGCTAGGCAGTAAGGATCAGGTAGGAAGATATTGTGAAGCCAATCAGAACAGGCAGTCACTCAATGAAGCCAAAGATAATGCAATCATACAATGACTTCACAAGGACCAACAGTAAGTAAAGGGAAGGGAAGGATGAAACCAGTGACTCGTTGAAGACAATGATTTGGTAGACCAGTTCCAACTGCTGTGACAGTTGTACGTCTGGTTAAGGCGGCTAGGTATTTAAACCCGAGGACACACAGTCCCGGACACCCAGTCCTGAACACGCAGCTCAGGACACCCAGTCCTCACCGTATTCTCCTTGAGCTAAGGTCACACAGACCTCGCCCAATCACTCTGGTAAGTCTTCAAGGTAGACTTCCAAACCTTCACAGACTTCGTTCACCGGCGATCCATAATGACTCTTGGATGCTCAGAACGCGACGCCTAACTGGCTGGAGGATTCACAGTCCTCAAGTGTAATAAGTCTTCAGATCACAGAGACAGGAAGACTTAAGTGATGCCAAACACTCTTTGGCTCTGGGTGGTTAGGGCTTTATCCTCGCAAGGAATTCTCTCTCAAAGGCTTCGAGGTGGGTTGCTCTCAAACGACAAAAGCCGTACTTTAACTCCGAGCAGCCAACCGTTTATGGTTGTAGGGGGTGGGCTATTTATAGCCACTGGGCAACCCGACCTGACTTATCCGAAATGACCCTGGGTCACTAAGGAACTGACACGTGTTCCAACGGTCAGATTTCAAACACACACGGCAACTTTACTTGGGCTACAAGCAAAGTTGAGTTGTCCAACTCTGGACAGGATTCGCTCTCATAGTCTTCACTCGAAGACATAGGATTTTGGTTAAGCATCACTTCAGTCATTCTGACTGGTTCTCTTGGACCCCACTTAACAGTACGGTGGTTCCTATGACTCAACAAAGAAGAAAAAGAACTACGAAAGATCTAAGTCTTCGCGCTCCATAGTCTTCATGTGATGTCTTCTCTTGTCATAGTCTTCAATGTGAATGTCTTCACATACCACCTTTGACTTCAGTGTCTTCATACATTTTTAGGGGTCATCTCTGGTAGAAAAACCAAATCAATGAGGGACTTCTACCTGTGTTATCCTGCAATTCTCACAAACACATTAGTCCCTCAACTAGGTTTGTCGTCAATACTCCAAAACTAACTAGGGGTGGCACTAGATGCACTTACAATCTCCCCCTTTTTGGTGATTGATGACAAACTAGTTGAAGTTTTCAACAGGGAATATAATATGTGAAATTGTAAAGGATAAGGAATTGTCTTCATAAGTTGCAAGGGCTCCCCCTGAAGATGTGCATATAAGTAATTTGCTTTTGGAATGCAAATGCACATGGCAGGTTGTACTTGTGGAGATCCTCTTCAACTTATGATGACAATTCATCATGCATGAAAAGTATGTGAAGATAATGACATGCATAATGAAAAATGGACGTCTGCAAAATGATCTAAGTGCGGAATTTATCGTCGCACATGTGGAATTTATCCTCGCATCACAGAATAGCAAATAAGTAGCAGACGACCATCGAGTTCAAGTGTTACAACTCAAAGGACCAAAAGTATCAAAACGAGAGTTGTAAACACTAGGCAAAACATAAAGTAACCGCCCATATGGACCCGCTTGAAGACTATCAAACTCATATGCTTCTCCCCCTTTTGTCAGTAAGGACCAAAAAGGTTTGAAGACATAGAGCATCTACTCGTTCCCATGAGGAGTAGGTGAAGCAGCAAGGTCGTCGGTGTTGTTTGGCGGTGTAGATGAACTCGGGGCAGTGTTGATGCGTGCAAAAGTAGGGAGCGAACTCGGGGCAGTGGCATCATCTTCGTCCTCGATCACTCTGGCATTCACAGTTGCCGCAGAGGAAGAGAACTCAGAATCTTCAAGAGACGGAGTTCGTCGCAGCACAGTCCTTCTTAGAGGTGTGGAGTCAAACTTGAAATGTTCAGAGAAGCCATCCTCTTAAAGATCATCTTCAGAACACATAAGCGTCAGCCCTTTCCATGTACGCCGAGAGGTTTCATGGGCAACAAAGGCATTCTTGGTGGCAAGATTGCGAATGCGGTTGACATCCACCAAGAGGCTTTGCATTTGGCGCTTCAGCCAGTCATGATGCCTATCCTGTTCCTGATGAAGGGCAACCAGAAGCTCTCAGTCATTTAGAACACAAGATCGCTTCTTGGGCCGTTGGGCAATAGTGCTTTCAGTGGCTTCAGTGAGGGCACGATGAGGTGCATGTGTAGTACCAGCCAGAGGATAAACATGAGTGACTGCTTCAACTCCTTTAATGTTCTAAGAGAAACTTTGACGCTCAGCATTCTAAAGACTAAGAGGCTCCTTGGCAGGCTCTGGATAGATGGCTTCAACGGACATATCCACGTCAGGCAGAAAGATCCGATGATTGCGAGCAGAGGGCTGATATGAGATAGCTGAGTGGTGTTTGATTAGCCGCATTATCCATGGAGCATAGAACTTCAGGCCAAAAAGATCAGATCCTGATGCAGCAAGTTGGCGGATGAAGAAGTCTTGTGCATTGAAGCATTTGCCGTGAAGAATATAGAAGACCAAAGTCTTCATTGCACCTTCCAGCTTTGCATGTGGAGAATGTCCTTTGATGGGCCAGAGAGTTCGCCTTATAATGTGATAAATAGTGCGTGGCAGATACTCAAGGTCTTCAACAAAGAACTCCTTAGGATATGCAGCATCTGGAGGCAAAGGCTTCATCATACTAAGCATCTGACTCATGTTTGGTTCAGGCTTCTGAAAGATGCTCTCCATAGCTTCACTGTGAAGCTGACAGCCAGGTTCATAGAGATCTCCAGGAGTGGTCAGACCAGTGAGCTCAATGATATCAAAGGCTTTGGCTTCGTGATGAACATTTCCGGTTATCCACTCAAGGACCCAATTCTTCGGATCTCCGTTGTAGCCACGTATGTGAAGAGTGGCATAAAATTGGAGCAGCAACTCTTTGTTCCAGTGCTCTTGGTCGGTGACGAAAGGCAACAATCCAACCTCTTTGAAGCAATCCAGAGCTTCTTCCAAGCAGGGCAAACCAGTTATTGCTTCGATGTCAAGACGCATATGAGGGAAGATGCGACCTTGATTGTACAGAATGCATGAGTAATAACTTCACTGCGGATAGCTCCAGAACCGATCAGAAGATATTCTTTCCCTTGAGTAGGGGTTCTTGGAGCTATTGAAGAAGGTGTTGTCTGCTTTGAAGCCATTGACATTAAAGGATCCAGGTGCTGATGCAGGACGTGGAAACCTGGGCAACCTTGGCATTGGCTTTTGTACCTGAGGCCTATGCTCAACATGATAGTCAAACTGAGGACCAGCAGCAGGCGCAGGAACAGGAGCAGTAGCATCATTGGCTTCACTGACTTCTGGTTCATGGGTTGGTGTAGGCTCCACATTTGCTTCAGCCATGACTACGTCATTGGCTTCATTTGTGTTGGTGGTGGCAGCCTCAAGATTCTCAACCTCCACTTGATGAGTTGGAGGGTCGGGCACAGACACGTTCTCCTCGAGAACAACTTCTTCAGTAATGGGGGGGAGTAGGGACATGTTCTTCTTCTTGGGTGTCATCGGCTGATGCAACCGAAATGTCTTCAGCAGCTTTAGCGTCAGACTCGGAGACATTCATAGTAGGAGTGGCATCTGGAAACACTTGACGTGCAACAAATTGGTGGGGCACTTCTCCTTCTGGAACGCTCGAAGGAGGGACTTGAGACCTTGGTCCTTTGCGAAGCCTGTGTAATGCTAGCGACGCCTTTGGAGATGGAGTTGGCTGGGCCTCAAAGTCATCTTCCTCTTCTTGCCGGGGTGGTGTGACTTGTTGTTGTGGGTGATCAGCCCATGATGCATCCTGAGCAATTGGCGTCAGAGGACGACCAATGCTGATGAGTTCGCTGTGCGTAAGCACAGGCGATGATACCTGTTGGTGCTCGATCTGAGGAAGAACTACATCATCTTCAACATTGTCATGGTGACCAATGTCTTCAGCAACGATGGGATCAACTGCTGGAATGTCTTCAGCTGCATGAGCCTCTGTGGAAGCAGGCTCATGGACAATCAGTTGGCGCTCTTGGTGTGTAGATGCAGGGCGAACCATTGAGATAGGCTCAACAACTAAGGGCTCTATGGGAGCAGCCCGATCCTTCTTGGTCTTGCGCTTCTTCTTGGAGGGAGCAGCATCGGAGGCTTCAGGATGTTTCCTCTTTCTCTCTTCAGCCTCAGCAGTCCTTGTCTTCTTCAGTTCTGAAGCGGTTGACCTGACCTTTGGCTTCGAGCCAGTCATGCTGGCTGGGAAGACAATGGGATGTGCTTCCTGCCTTGGTGCGTCGGGTTCGGCCACAGCGGGCTTCTTTTTCTTCTTTGCAGCCATCCTGGGATCGATGCCAGGACGCCCAAGGGCCTTGCGCTTCTCAGCCTCATTGTAGGCTTGCACACACTTGTCAGCCAGGCTCTTCATGCGCCCACGAGAACCTTGAGCTTCTTCACGCTTCTTGAGAAAGGCTTTTTTGAGCTCGTGCAGCATGATCTTGAAGTTCTTGACCTCTTGCACGCTGAGCTTGGCCATGTGCGTCTTGAACTGAGCTTTCTCAAAGTTGATCTTTTGCTTCAGTTCAACGATGCGCTGAGCTAGAGCTAGCTCTGAAGCAATGGTGCCATGGAAGGCGACACTGAGGCCAATCGGAAGTTGCAGATCTTCAAAGCTGAGGTTGGGCGTGTCAAACCACTTATCAATGAAGTTATGGATGATTGCCACATCAAAGAGAGGCAAATTATTGAAGATTTCTGCTTCTTCTTTGCTCTTGATCAGTTGCTCAAGAGCGTCATCTGCAAGATCTTCATCGCTGGACAAATCAATGGCATCGTTGCGCAGAATAGCAGCAGCAGTCAGTTCTTGGCTGGTGTGTTGCAGAGGCATCTTGACTCTCGAGGGCTTGGAGATGCGTGACAAATCTTCAGACTGCACACTGTCTTCAGGAGGTGCAGTAGCCAGTGGCTTCGCCCGTGAGATTTTTGGTGGAGCAGCTGACTTTGAAGCTTTAGCCTTCTTCTGCTCCTACGGCTTTGTAGTAGGAGCTGGGGCTTCATCAGTGTCGGCATCATCATCAGAATGATCCACTTTGGCACCTTGAACAGAAATGTGAGTGATAAGGCCATCGAGGTTGTAGAAAGGTCCGATGATATTGGGTTCAGCATCGCGTGTGCTGTCAGCCCGGGGAGCAGAAGGACCAGGGTTGAAGTCTAGTCCCAATGACTTCTTGTTTTCCTTGGCCGATGCCTTTGCATGCTGGAAGTTGCGCTTGAAGAGATTATCGTCACGACACCAGAGCAGTGATGATGGGTCGGCATTTTCAGGCTGTGGTCCACGGACCATACAAGGATAGAAACCCTGAGCAATAGCTTCAGCTCTGGTCTTGGGTGGAAGGCTTCGGAAGAGAATGTCACCCCAAGGACTCTTGATGGCACTCTTTTCAGCATATTCCTTGGTCACAAACCTGTACTTGAACCACTGTTCTGCCCAATATCGTCGAATCCATTGGATTCGTGTCTTGCGCTGATTGTAATCCTCTTCTGGATCTGTCTTGTAAAGCTCTGAGAGGTCATCAGGCAAATCTCTTGATGTCCCCCCACGACGCTGTCTGCCTCCCTTCCTTGCAGATTTCTCTGTAGCCATGAACTTCAAACTGAATGGCTTCAACATGTTCAAAGGCTTCAAAGGCTTTCGCTTGCTGGACAAACAGGAACTGGCTTCGGGAGAATTTATATGATGCTTTAAGAATTCTGCAAATGAATGCAGATTATGAGAACCAAGGGATTCTCCCACGGACATGTACCTGTGACAGCATTAAGGTGCGAGGGAAGGGGAAGAGGTCATATGCATTCTCAGAAGATTTTGAAGATAAATCAGTTTAGAAGACATTGCCCTCATCGTGCGAAGACATTCACTCATAGATAAGAGTTGGTTCCAGATTTGTACGAATCCACGGATCAATACAAGTGAGGAATCTAACTACTTTGTGAAGCATAAGTGAACATACTAGGCATATTATGAGATGCAGTTTGAAATAGATCCAACTTGTGTGAACAGAAACTGCTTGTGGTAGAAAGTGACGAATCTATAGGATCAAAGGGGCCGTAAAAAGGAAGTTTTATTTACCACATGAAGAACTGCTAGACGGAGTGGAAGAGGAGGCCGAGCAGTTCGATCATCCGTGCCCTAACTTGGCGACGGAGGACACCTACGGCGACGGCGGAGAAGACGATGTCCGCGGCCGGCATGAAGACAGCGTCGGAGAGGTCGCGGTAGCTAAGCGCTTCGTCGCCGGTGTCGTCGAGGGCTAGCGGTGGCGCTAGGGTTTGAGCGAGAGTGGAAGGAAGGATAATGACTGTGGTGAGGCGTGTATTTATAGGGACAGGGACGACATAGTGTTATTACACAGGTGCCCCTGGCGCTTCACATCTGAAGGACACGTGGCCATCATGCAACATATCGGAGGTTGTTCCACGTTCCCACGCACGCCTGGATTGTCGGGTGGTCGTTCCCACTTCTCCGGGTTTCAGGTGAAGGAATTAGCATTGAAAGCGGACTTAATGTTTGTCTCTGTATCTTCTGCTGACAAGGACATAGAGAAGACATTCGACAGTTTCAAGAGAATGCATATGATTTGGAGGGATAGAGTTTGAGATAGAAAGCATAGAGAGGTTAGGGTCCGATCACATTCACTTAGTTCAAAAGATTCAACAAGAAGACATAGCTATAAGTGAATGCTATAGAGGACAGAACACTAGTATATATATGTATATATATGTGAAAAGACAATCAAACCAACATAGTGAAGATAATCATGAGGACAAGTTGAGAATGAAGACAAACAGAATGTGAAGACATAGCAAATGTAACGCCATGGGTAAAACACTTCAAACAGAAGAATTTGATGGTGGCGTTACCCATCGTATAGGAAGTATTAGACCCAGACACGGCGCACAATTATCGTGGCGCTCCGAAGTCAAATTCCACATTAATGTATTCACACTTAGAATGTATGTCTTCATTGATTGAAGATATACTTTACTTCGTGTGTTGCACATCTAAGTCATCAATATGCATAAGTGTTAGGATGTGTGCCTGATCACAGGACATTTGAGGATTCCAAGATATTTAGCTCACACCGTAACTTGCAAAATCTCTTTTCATCCAAGGGCTTGGTGAAGATATCTGCCAATTGCTCTTCAGTGTTGACGTGTATGATATCAATATCTTCCTTCACAACATGATCTCTGAGAAAGTGATGACGAATTTCAATGTGCTTTGTCTTCGAGTGCTGAACTGGGTTGTTGGCAATCTTGATGGCGCTTTCGTTGTCGCAGTAGAGTGGCACTTGCTTCAGATGAATGCCATAGTCTTTGAGTGTTTGCTTCATCCATAGAAGCTGAGCGCAGCAAGATCCAGCAGCAATGTATTCAGATTCAGCAGTGGAGAGAGATACACAGTTCTGCTTCTTTGAAGACCAACATACAAGTGATCGTCCCAGAAAATGACATGTGCCTGATGTAGACTTGCGATCCACCTTGTCACCAGCATAATCAGCATCCGAGAATCCAACCAGATCAAACCCTGAGCCCTTTGGATACCATAATCCTAGAGTTGGGGTGTAAGCCAAATATCGAAGAATTCGCTTCACAGCTAAGTGATGCGATTCCTTTGGTGCCGCTTGGAATCGAGCACACATGCAAACACTAAGCATAATATCTGGCCTAGATGCACATAGATAAAGTAAAGAACCAATCATGGAGCGGTATACCTTTTGATCGAACTCTTTACCATTGTCGTCGGGACCCAGATGATGTTTGGCTGGCATTGGCGTCATGAAGCCTTTGCAGTCTTGCATACCAAACTTCTTCATGCAATCTTTGAGATACTTCTCTTGAGATATAAAGATGTCGTTGCGTTGCTGACGTATTTGAAGACCAAGGAAGAACTTCAGCTCACCCATCATGGACATCTGATATTGCTCTTGCATCATATATCCAAACTCTTCACTGTATTTCTGATTGGTGCAGCCAAAGATAATGTCATCCACATATATTTGGCACACAAACAGTTCACCATCATATGTCTTCGTGAAGAGAGTGGGGTCGAGGGAACCAGGTTTGAAGCCTTTGCTCTTCAGGAAGTATTTGAGTGTGTCATACCAAGCCCGAGGGTCTTGTTTCAGGCTATACAGTGCCTTGTTGAGCTTGTATACCATGTCAGGATGTTTTGGATCTTCAAAGCCAGGCGGTTGTGCAACATACACTTCTTCTTCAATCTTGCCATTGAGAAAAGCGCTCTTCACATCCATTTGATATAGAAGTATGTTATGATGATTTGCATAGGCCAGCAGTATGCGTATGGCTTCAAGTCTAGCCACAGGAGCAAATGTTTCATCGAAGTCAATCCCTTCAACTTGAGTGTATCCTTGAGCAACGAGACGAGCTTTGTTTCTGACAACTTGACCATGCTCATCTTGCTTGTTGCGATATATCCATTTGGTGCCTATTATATTGTGCTTGCGAGGATCAGGACGCTTAACCAGTTCCCATACATTATTCAGCTCAAACTGTTGAAGCTCTTCTTGCATAGCTTGAATCCATTCAGGTTCCATGAAGGCTTCTTCAACTTTCTTGGGTTCAGTTATTGAGACGAATGCGAAGTGCCCACAGAAATTTGCTAGCTGTGTTGCCCTTGAACGAGTGAGTGGACCTGGTGCATTGATGCTATCAATTATTCTCTCAATCTGCACTTCATTTGCAACACGAGGATGTACAGGACGAAGATTTTGCTCTTGCTGATCATTGTCATTGTTAGAGGGATTGTCTTCAGGCTGAGCATTGTCTTCAGGTTGATCAGGTGCGGAGATGATAAGTTCCTCTTCAGGTTGAGCTTCAGAAGGTATGATTTCTCCAGTTCCCATAAGTTTGATTGATTCACTGGATGGAACTTCATCTAGCACATTTGGCAGGTGCTCTCTTTGTGAGCCGTTAGTCTCATCGAACCGCACATCCACTGTTTCAACCACTTTATAATGAAAGAGGTTGAAGACTCTGTAGGAGTGCGAATCCTTTCCATATCCAAGCATAAAACCCTCATGTGCTTTTGGTGCAAATTTTGAAGTGTGATGTGGATCCTTGATCCAGCACCTGGCGCCAAATACTCTGAAGTAACTGACATTTGGCTTCTTGCCAGTAAGGAGCTCATAGGATGTCTTGTTCAGAAGCTTGTGAAGATAAACACGGTTGATGATATGGCATGCAGTGTCAATGGCTTCAAGCCAGAATTTTCTTGGAGTCTTGTATTCATCAAGCATCATCCGAGCCATCTCAATAAGTGTTCTGTTCTTGCGTTCGACGACGCCATTCTGCTGTGGCGTGTACGGAGCTGAGAATTCATGTGTGATGCCCAAAGTATCAAGATATGTATCTAGGCCAGTGTTCTTGAATTCAGTGCCATTGTCACTTCTGATGTGCTTTATCTTGGCGCCATAGTTGTTCATTGCTCGATTGGCGAAGCGTCTGAAGACATCCTGCACTTCAGTCTTGTAAAGGATTATATGCACCCAAGTATATCTTGAATAATCATCAACAATGACAAAGCCATAGAGACAAGCAGTAGTAGTAAGAGTTGAGTAATGAGTGGGACCGAAAAGATCCATGTGTAGCAGTTCGAAGGGTTGAGTCGTTGTCATGATTGTCTTCGAGGGATGCCTGGCCCTCGTCATCTTTCCTGCTTCACAGGCACCACATAAGTGATCCTTCTTGAACTTGACGCCCTCGATGCCTATGACATGCTTCTTCCTTGCAAGGGTGTGGAGGTTCCTCATGCCAGCATGCCCTAGCCTTCGATGCCAGAGCCAGCATTCAGAAGCTTTTGCTAGAAGACATACTGCAAGTTGTGGTCCTGCTGAGAAATCTACCACGTACAAATCATCTTTCCGATACCCTTCAAACACTAGAGACTTGTCAGATTCCATTAGAACAAGGCAACGATATTTTCCAAACATCACAATCATGTTTAAATCGCAAAGCATTGAGACACACATTAAGTTGAAACCAAGGGATTCAACAAGCATGACTTTATCCATGTGTTGATCCTTTGAGATTGCAACTCTACCTAGACCCAATACCTTGCTTTTACCAGTGTCAGCAAATGTGATGTGACTTTTGTCAGATGGACGTAAGGTTGAGTCCATGAGAAGGCTTCGCTTGCCAGTCATGTGATTGGTACACCCACTATCAATAATCCATTCTGAAGCAGCTGGTGTCGTACCCTACAGTGCAGTTAGGGGGATAGGCTTCACGAAGAGAATTGTGAAGCAAAAACATTTGACGAACCAGTGGATTATTAAAGCTTAGATCGAGATTAGGACTGATAGGGCAAGTAGCAAGCGATTCAGGAACAAAGTACATAATAAGACCATTTGGGCATTTGATCTTGCGCCCTACAAGATGTTTAAGGTCCCCAGCAATAGCGTCAGACGATTTTGGTTTTCGGCTGGAGACCTTTCCCTGCAAAAGAGAGTTAAGCTTTCTTAGCCACCCACATCTTCAAGGGTGGCTTCGAAGCAATGAGTCTAAGTGCAGCATCTGAGAACTTTGGCTTTGGAGCCCTAGCAAAAAGTCTTGCAGGTGGACAATAGTACTCATAAGAATAAGCAGAATAGTTCTTGGTCTTATGAACATGGCGGTTTGATGAACCGCGCTCATATTCATAGGCCTGAGTATGGCTTCCCTGCAAAACATTTGCGTTAGTGCGACTCAGGTGAGTCCTCTGTCTGTATGAAGCCTTTGGACCGTATGAAGCCTGTGGTCTGGGGTTTGTCTTCTTCACCTGTGGTGTCATGATGACATTCACAGGAAGATTCTCCAAACACCTTTTCGGCACCCAGATCTTCTTCATAGGCGGTCCATTCCTGCAGTTAGTACCAATATACCTGGCAAACACTTCACCATTCTGATTCTTAAACAGTTTATAGTTTGCATCAAAGGATTCATCAATAACAATGGGATTAGCACAAGTGAAGCCAGATAGGGTGGATGGATCCGCTGAAGGTTCCTTTGCAGCAACCCATGTGGTTTTGGGGTACTGCTCAGGTTTCCAGTAAGAGCCATCAGCATTCATTTTCCTTTCGAACCCAACACCCTCTTTCCTAGGGTTTCGGTTCAGGATCTGCCTTTTGAGGACATCACATAGTGTCTGATGCCCTTTGAGACTTTTGTACATCCCTGTTTCAAGCAGTGTCTTCAACCTAGCATTCTCATCAGCAATAGCAGTGGTATCCTCAGCAGAGGGGTTAGTTACCACATCAACAGTTGAAGATATTGCAATAGTAGCAGCAGTAGAACATTCAGCAACAGAAGTAGCGTTATCACGCTCAATGCATTTAAGACATGGTGGTTCAAATCCTTCCTGAGCTGAACTGATCTGTTCGGCGCGAAGTGACTCGTTTTCCTTTTGAAGATCTTCATGAGCCGCTCTCAATTTCTCAAGATCTTGCTTCCTTTGAAGATAATCATAGGAAAGCCTTTCATGAGTTGTTGAGAGCGTTTCATGACGACTTTCAAGTTCCTCATACTTAACGTGAAGATTTTTTATGTCTTCAATTAAGGACTGAGATCGAGTCATTTCAGCGTCTAACAGATCATCGCTTTTGTCTAACAGTTTTTGAATATGTTCCATAGCTTTCTGTTGTTCAGTTGCAATTTTAGCAAGTGTTTTGTAGCTGGGTTTGGAACCACAATCAGAGTCATCTTCACTAGATGTTTGATAGTGAGTAGTGCGTGTGTTTACCTTGGCACCGCGTGCCATGAAGCAGTAGGTAGGAGCGGAGTAGTCCTTGTCATTTGCATCGGTGTCGGTGATGAAGTCATTGTCTTCAGTGTTGAAGATGGACTTGGCAACGTATGCTGTAGCCAGACTCGCAACGCCAGAATCGGACTCCTCCTCAGACTCCACCTCCGCCTCCTCAGAAGCGGACTCCTCCTCTGAATCCATTTCCTTGCCAACAAACGCACGTGCCTTGCCAGATGAGCTCTTCTTGTGTGATGAAGACTTTGAGGAAGACTTGGAAGAAGACTTTGAGTATTTCTTCTTCTTCTTGTCGTCAGAGTCATACTCCTTGCTCTTCTTCTTCTTCTTGTTCTCATTGTCCCACTGCGGACACTCAGAGATGTAGTGGCCAGGTTTCTTGCACTTGTGGCATGTTTTCTTCTTGTAGTCATGAGCAGAAGCTTCATCATTCCTTGAGCTTGATCGTGAAGACTTTCTGAAGCCTTTCTTCTTGGTGAATTTTTGGAACTTCTTCACAAGCATAGCAAGCTCCTTTCCAATGTCTTCAGGATCATCAGAACTGCTGTCAGATTCTTCTTCAGATGAGGAGACAGCTTTTGCCTTCAAGGCACGAGTTCGCCCATAGTTGGGACCGTAGATATCTCTTTTCTCAGAAAGCTGAAACTCGTGTGTGTTGAGCCTCTCAAGTATGTCAGACGGATCGAGTGTCTTGAAATCAGGACGTTCTTGAATCATCAGGGCTAGGGTGTCAAACGAGCTGTCAAGTGATCTCAGGAGTGTCTTGACGATTTCATGCTTGGTGATCTCAGTGGCGCCGAGGGCTTGAAGCTCATTTGTGATGTCAGTGAGTTGATCAAACGTGAGCTGGACATTCTCATTGTCATTTCTCTTGACGCGGTTGCGAAGGACACTGATTCTCTGATCTCTCTGGGTTGAGACGCCTTCGTTGACCTTGCAGAGCCAGTCCCAGACTAGCTTAGATGTTTCCAAAGCACTCACGTGGCCATACTGTCCTTTGGTCAGATGACCACAGATGATATTCCTGGCAGTAGAGTCCAGTTGAACAAACTTCTTGACATCAGCAGCAGTGACACCTTCTCCAGCCTTGGGAACGCCGTTCTTGACAACACACCATAGGTCGACATTAATGGCTTCAAGATGCATGCGCATCTTATTCTTCCAGTAGGGATATTCAGATCCATCGAAGACGGGGCATGCAGCGGAGACTTTAATTATCCTTGCAGTCGACATAGCTAAAACTCCAGGTGGTTAAACCGAATCACACAGAACAAGGGAGTACCTTGCTCTGATACCAATTGAAAGTGCTAGTGATCGACTAGAGGGGGGTGAATAGGCGATTTTTATGAAAGTCTTCAAAACATGGAAGTTTCGAAGACAAACGATAGAAATAAACCTATTACCATGCAGCGGAAGGTAGACTACACTAGGCAAACCATAGTCAAGTATTCAATGAAGTGAAAGCACAATGACTAATAGCAGCTAGGCAGTAAGGATCAGGTAGGAAGATATTGTGAAGCCAATCAGAACAAGCAGTCACTCAGTGAAGACAAAAGATAATGCAATCATACAATGACTTCACAAGGACCAACAGTAAGTAAAGGGAAGGGAAGGATGAAACCAGTGACTCGTTGAAGACAATGATTTGTTGGACCAGTTCCAGTTGCTGTGACAACTGTACGTCTGGTTAGGGCGGCTAGGTATTTAAACCTGAGGACACACAGTCCCGGACACCCAGTCCTGAACACGCAGCTTAGGACACCCAGTCCTCACCGTATTCCCCTTGAGCTAAGGTCACACAGACCTCGCCCAATCACTCTGGTAAGTCTTCAAGGTAGACTTCCAAACCTTCACAGACTTCGTTCACCGGCGATCCACAATGACTCTTGGATGCTCAGAACGCGACGCCTAACCGGCTGGAGGATTCACAGTCCTCAAGTGTAATAAGTCTTCAGATCACACAGACAGGAAGACTTAAGTGATGCCTAACACTCTTTGGCTCTGGGTGGTTAGGGCTTTATCCTCGCAAGGAATTCTCTCTCAAAGGCTTCGAGGTGGGTTGCTCTCAAACGACAAAAGCCGTACTTTAACTCTGAGCATCCAACCGTTTATGGTTGTAGGGGGTGGGCTATTTATAGCCACTGGGCAACCCGACCTGATTTGTCCAAAATGACCCTGGGTCACTAAGGAACTAACACGTGTTCCAACGATCAGATTTCAAACACACACGGCAACTTTACTTGGGCTACAAGCAAAGCTGACTTGTCCAACTCTGGACAAGATTCGCTCTCATAGTCTTCACTCGAAGACATAGGATTTTGGTTAAGCATCACTTCAGTCATTCTGACTGGTTCTCTTGGACCCCACTTAACAGTACGGTGGTTCCTATGACTCAACAAAGAAGAAAAAGAACTACGAAAGATCTAAGTCTTCGCACTCCATAGTCTTCATGCGATGTCTTCTCTTGTCATAGTCTTCAATGTGAATGTCTTCACATACCACCTTTGACTTCAATGTCTTCATACATTTTTACGGGTCATCTCTGGTAGAAAAACCGAATCAATGAGGGACTTCTACCTGTGTTATCCTGCAATTCTCACAAACACATTAGTCCCTCAACTAGGTTTGTCGTCAATACTCCAAAACCAACTAGGGGTGGCACTAGATGCACTTACACTCGTCCAGTGGCCTCTATATTTTGGATGATGTCTCCCAAAGGAGCAGAGCTAACCACAGTGATTGGGTGACCCTGAAAGTAATGTTTAAGCTTCCGGCTCGCCATGAACACCCCATATACGAGCTTCTGCCAATGTGGGTATCTTTGTTTAGATTCAATCAACACCTCACTGACGTAGTAAACCGGCTGTTGAACCGGATGTTCCTTGCCAACCTCCTTGCGCTCCACCACAATTGCCACACTAACAGCTCGTGAGTTGGCGGCTACGTATAACAACAGCGGCTCTTTCTCAACTGGAGCAGCAAGGACCGGCGGCTCAGCAAGCTGTTTCTTCAGATCCTCAAAAGTAGAGTTCGCAACATCGCTTCGAACAAAAATCATCCGTTTTCTTCATCATCTGATACAGAGGCATCACCTTCTCCCCTAACCGGCTTATGAACCGGCTCAAAGCAGCAACACGACCCGCCAGCCGTTGGACGTCATTGATGCATGTTGGTTTGACCAGGGATGTGATTGCCTTAATCTTCTCCGGGTTAGCTTCAATACCTCAATTGGACACCCAAAAACCCAAGAGCTTGCCGGCTGGGACTCCAAAAACACACTTAGCCAGGTTAAGCATCATTTTGTAGACCCGGAGGTTATGGAAGGTCTCTTTCAGATCTGTGACCAAGGTTTCCTCTTTCCTGGACTTTACCACTATATCGTCTACATAAACATGAACATTACGCCCAATCTGATTGTGAAGACAATTTTGCACACACCGTTGATAGGTCGCCTGGGCACTCTTAAGCCCAAAAGGCATAGTCACATAGCAAAAAGCTCCAAACGGAGTGATAAAAGTTGTCTTCTCTTGATCTTTGACTGCCATCTTGATCTAATGATAACCTGAATAAGCATCCAAAAACTCAAGCGTGCGCAACCCGCCGTAGCATCGATGATCTGATCAATACAGGGGAGGGCGAAAGGGTCAGCCGGACAAGCCTTGTTTAAATCGGTGTAATCCACACACATACGCTAGGTGCCATTCTTTTTGACTACAAGCACCGGGTTGGCTAACCACTCTGGGTGAAAGACTTCCACAATGAACCCGGCCGCCAAGAGCCGGGCCACTTCTTCTCCAATGGCCTTGCGCCTTTCCTCGTTGAACCGCCGGAGAAACTGTCTAACCGGTCTAAACTTTGGATCAATATTGAGAGTGTGCTCAGCGAGTTCCCTCGGGACACCCGACATGTCAGAAGGTTTCCATGCAAAGATGTCCCGGTTCTCACGGATGAACTCGATGAGCACGCTTTCCTATTTTGGATCCAAGTTGGCAATGATGATGAACTGCTTGGATGAGTCGCCAGGCACAAAGTCAACCATCTTGGTGTCATCAGCTAATTTGAATTTCAACACTGGCTCATGCTCTGTTGCTGGTTTCTTTAAAGACGTCATGTCTGCCAGGTCAACATGATCCTTATAAAACTTTAACTCCTCTGTTGCACAAACAGACTCAGCATATGCAGCATCGTCTTCTTCACACTCCAAGGCTATTTTCCGGCTTCCATGTATTGTAATGGTGCCCTTATAACCCGGCATCTTGAGCCGCAAATACACATAACACGTCCGAGCCATGAACTTGGCGTAAGCCGGCCGTCTAAACAGAGCATGATATGGGCTTTTGATCTTAACCACCTCAAAGGTTAATTTTTCTGCTATGGAATCATACTCATCCCCAAAGGCTACTTCCAGTTCAATCTTACCAACTGGGTATGCCGACTTGCCAGGTACCACACCGTGAAAAACAGTGTTGGATTACTTAAGACTGTTATCGGCCAACCCCATCCGACGGAATGTCTCATAGTAGAGGATGTTGATGCTGCTGCCTCCATCCATGAGTACCTTAGTGAATTTATATCCACCAACCTGAGGCGCCACTACCAAGGGCAAGTGACCCGGATTATCAACCCGGGGTGGGCGATCCTCTCTGCTCCACATAATAGGCTATTCTGACCAACGTAAGTAACGTGGAATCGCCGGCTCAACGGCATTGACGGCTCTGTTGTGAAGCTTACGGTCCCTCTTACATAAACTAGTGGTGAACACATGGTATTGCCCACTATTCAACTCCTTTGGGTTGCTCTGATATCCGGACTGTTGCTGCTGATTACCTTGGCCGGGTTGTGGATTATACCCTCCTTGGTTACCTGGATGGCCCTGACCGTGAAAACGTCCTCCACCTGAACCGGCGCCCGGGCCATGGAAACCGCCCCCACCTGAACCGCCGCCTGGGCCATGACCTCCATCAAACGCATCTGAATTTTTGAACGCTTTCATGATTGTACAATCCTTCCACAGGTGGGTGGGTGGCTTCTCCCAGGTGCCGTGTCTTGGACAAGGTTCATTCAATAGTTGCTCAAGGGTGAGACCTGACCCGCCCAGCCGAGGGGGTTGCCTACCCTTGCGCCGTTGATTTCCACCCTGCGCATTGGTGTTAGCAACAAATTCGTCAGCCTTACGTTTATTACCTCCTTGTTTTGTCGGGTTATGCTGGTGACCCTTGCCGTTGCCGTTCTTCTTTCCCTTTGCTGTCTTTTCTTTGTCAGACACCGGGTCCTTGGTACTATCAGAATCAGCATACTTGACAAGAGCCGCCATCAACTGGCCCATGTAATTGCAGTCACGCTTGAGCCACCCCAACTTCAGCTTCAGATGTTCAAAACGACAGTTTTTCTCCAACATCAAGACTGTTGAGCCGGCATCCATCTTATCAGATGAATGTATTATCTCCTTGACCCGGCGCACCCAATGGGCTGTAAATTCACCGTCCTCTTGTTTACAATTGGTCAGGTCCACAATCGACATGGGTTGTTTACATGTGTCTTTGAAGTTCTGAATGAACCGGGCCTTCAATTCTGCCCATGAGCCGATAGAATTGGGAAGCAACCCCTTCAACCAAGTACGAGCCGTTCCATCTAACATCATAGTGAAATACTTAGCCATTGCTGCGTTGTTGACCTCCAACAACTCCATAGCCATCTCATAACTCTCAATCCAAGCCCCAGGCTGGAAGTCGGCCGTGTAATTAGGCACCTTACGAGGCCCCTTGAAGTCTTTTGGCAAATGTTCATTACGTATGGTCGGCACCATGCAAGGGACACCTCGGTACTTGTGGCCACTCCTGCCTCGACCGAGGTTGCTGGATAAGCCGGAAAAGTCTGATGAGCCGCCTGCTCTGCTGCCAGTTGAACCGCTCGCTCAGCCTCTTGTCGGATCCTCTCCTGATCCGCCAAGTTAAGGGCTTCAGCCTGCACCGGCTCATGCCTGTGTGGCTAGTTGCGGCGTTGAGCATTGCTTGTCATGTCAGACGAATCCATATGCCTACTATAGCTTGGGCTCCAGCTCGGGTGAGGAGTTGAATGGATCCTGTCTCGGCTGTAGGAGTATGCATCCTGCTGTGCCAGAGCTATTTGAAGAAGTTCTCTCACCCTTCGCGTTTCGACCGCAACCGGCGAGTCACCTTCCATCGGGAGAGCCGCCAAACGAGCCGATGCTGCAATGAGGTTTTCCAAGGGATTGGAGATGTGACCCGGCGGCATTCGTACATAATGAGGTGGAGCAGTATGTACACGAGGTGGTTCCATGGCGCGCGGTCGGACCGGTGCACCGGGTGTCGTGGTCCGATTTGCCTCCGGCAGGTTGCTTGTCCCAGCTCCGGGTGTATGAAAAAGGTTCCTAGGATCGAGCGTTAGAGGTAGATGTGACTGAGTTTTCTTATGCCTTCTTCTCATGACCTCGTTTGATGCGTTCAGATCCATCGAGAGTCGAAAAGTCTCCGCTTGAAGCTATTGAGCACGAACGTCCAAAGCTGCCCGCTCCGCTGCCATCCTGACCTCCTCTGTTGCCAGATTTTCTTTAGCTTGTACCATCTCTTCATGTACGTGTGCCACCTTTGCGTCATGCTGGGCTTTATCCGCCGGCTCTACCATGGCAGTCAACAGAGTCGTCAGTTTATCCATGAGGTCCATTAGAATCTGAGCCGGGGGGCGTGGGGGGTCTCCTGACCCGGCTGCGGCTGACCCGGTAGCTGTCGCTGCTGCTGCTGTGGAGTTCTGCCCGGGCTGTGTTCCTGCCATGAAGACTCCGGCCCAATTCGGCGGCTCAAGGGGGTCCAGAATACTACTGCCATCGGAACAGCCCCCGAGCATGCCATCCTGCAGTTGATACAAAGAGTCCGTCTCACCCGTTGATGATGCAACGTCAGAACAGACGGCCGTCTCACCGCCTTCCACTGATCCTTCAGAGTATTCACCACCGTGGACGCAACCTACAAAAGCATGGTTCACGACAGATTGAACATGGGTGGTCCTCGCGCGCTGAGCCGTTTCGATGAGGTTGGTGTGGACGTCCAGCTCAGGCCCCAACTCACCGATTCGGTCGATGAAGACATGAATTCCGCCAAAGGGGACCCGGTATTCGTACTCGATTGAGTCGGCCTCGGGGCCCCAGCCTTCATCATCGATATAGAGCTTGCCGCGAAGACTCTTGGTCATCCGGCCCACAACGTATCCCTTGAGCCCTTTGAAGTTGCCCTTCAAGAACTCAAATCAACCGTGCGCTGGCCCCACGGTGGGCGCCAACTTTCGTGGAATTATCACAGCAGATGTCCTAGTGGAAGGACTTAGTCATAGGGCCATCGCAACTAGGAAGCTTAAAGGGGTTAATCGGGACAAAGGACACGAGAGGTTTTATACTAGTTCGGCCCCTTACGATGAAGGTAAAAGCTTACGTCTAGTTGTGTTGGTATTGCTGGGGTTTCGATCACCAAGGGGCTAACTCACCGGCTTAGTTATCAATCTCTTGTTTCCTGCTCTAAGCCGCCACCGGGTCGTCCCCTTATATACACAGGTTGACGCCTGGTGGCTTACAGAGTCCCGGCCGGCTTATACATCGTGTCCGGCTCGGTAATTTCTTTTCCATGCCTTTCTTTACAAGTCTTTCCTTACATATGGCGGCTTACAATATTGGGCTTTAAGCCGCCTCTAGGCCTTCAGGCCTTCTATAAGACTTGATACACTATCGTCTTGAATGTTTACTGGGCTTCCTTTGTAACCCGCCATTGGGGCTGACCCGGCCCCTCCTGGGCGGGTCATAACTGATAGCTATATCCCCAACAGAAACCTATGGCCCCTGGGTCTATCTTCATCATATTAATCTTACAATACTTAGATATTTCCTTTGCTATTTCCTTTGCTTTTATTTTACTTTGCATCTTTATCATAAAAATACCAAAAATATTATCTTATCATATCTATCAGAACCCACTCTCGTAAGTGGCCGTGTAGGGATTGACAACCCCTTATTGCGTTGGTTGCGAGGATTTATTTGTTTTGTGCTGGTACGAGGGACTCGCGCGTAGCCTCCTACTGGATTGATACCTTGGTTCTCAAAAACTGAGGGAAATACTTACACTACTTTGCTGCATCATCCCTTCCTCTTCGGGGAAAACCAACGCAGTGCTCAAGAGGTAGCAAGAAGGATTTCTGGCACCATTGTCGGGGAGGTTCGCGCAAGTCAAGATTTGACTCCCGACAATGAGCCATTTCTGGCGACATTGCCGGGGAGTCTACGCAAAAGTCAATATACCAAGTACCCATCACAATTCCTATCTCCCGCATTACATTATTTGTCATTTGCCTCTCGTTTTCCTCCCCCCCCACTTCACCCTTGCCGTTTTATTCGCCCTCTCTCTCTCTATCCCCCCCTCTCTTTCCTGTTTGCCTCTTTTTGCTCTTTGCTCCTTCTGCCGTTACGTCTGAAACTGGGGAAATTATTGTCGATATGGACAATAATAATATCATGAAAAATTCTGATGCTCCTGCTAAAGAACCCCCTATCTTACATATAAAAGATATTCCGTGTTGGTAGTGGTAATATCATTGGAAAAGGAGTTATTGAAGATTTCTTTACTTGTGCCGGTGCTTTACCTTCTATGGGTAGTTCTATCCTTCATAGAACTAGTAGTCTTGCGGACGCTATTGCCATGCTTGTAGTTGAACTTGAAAGACAATTCATGCACTTGCATCCTTGCATATAAAGGATTTTCCTAGAATTTTCTAATATTGAGCATTCTTCTGTTAAGCATGCCGCTACTATCTTTTTGGCTCATGAGTTTAGATTCATAATAAGAGAAGCCAAAGAAATCTTTGCGCATTATAGAGTGGACGCTTGCCGTCCTCCCATAGAGGCTATCCTTTTTGATCAAGAAGAAATAATGCGTTTTCAATCTCTAGACTATGTTGCTTTCAATGAAAATCTTAGAAAAAGGGTTCCTACCAATGTTTTAGTTAATTGAATTTCTGAGCTTAATGATGATTTGGCCATTCAAAATAATGAACTAGGATATTCTCTTGAATATAGTCTCACAAAGTTCTGTCAAAAGAATGCTTATAATGATGAATTGGTTGTGCAATACGAAGGACCAAAGGAGGAACCTATACCTCCCAAGGTTGATCTTGGGGACTTTTGCCCCATTAAATTTAGCCCTTTTGATTACTTTTGCTTGCCTCAAAGAAAACTTGCTGCTGAACGTAGAGAATATGAAATGAGTTTTAATGATCTATCTTACTATTATGGCGATACCTAGATCTATTCTTGCTTTTTATGCCTAGCTAGGGGCGTTAAACGATAGCGCTTGTTGGGAGGCAACCCAATTTTATTTTTATTCCTTGATTTTTGCTACTGTTTAGTAATAAATAATTTATTTAGCATCTGTTTAGGTTGTGTTTTTTGTGTTTAATTAGTGTTTGTGCCAAGTAGAACCATTGGGAAGACTTGAGGAAAGTCTTGTTAATCTTGCTGTAAAAAACAGAAACTTTAGCGCTCACGAGAACTGCTGCCATTTTTATTTGGAAATTGATATTTAGTTAATTCTTTTTGAAGATGATTATTAGATAAATTCCGCACGTCCAGAAATTTATTTTAGAATTTTTGGGGCTCCAGATCTTGCGCTAGATACAGATTACTACAGAATGTTCTGTTTTTGACAGATTCTGTTTTTCATGTGTTGTTTGCTAATTTTGATGAATCTATGGCTAGTAAAATAGTTTATAAACCATAGAGAAGTTGGAATATAGTAGGTTTAACACCAATATAAATAAATAATGAGCTCATTACAGTACCTTGAAGTGGTCTTTTGTTTTCTTTCGTCAACGGAGCTCACGGGATTTTCTACTTTAAGTTTTGTGTTGTGAAGTTTTCAAGTTTTGGGTAAAGATTTGATGAATTATGGAACAAGGAGTTGCAAGAGCCTAAGCTTGGGGATGCCCATGGCACCCCCAAAATAATCTAAGGACACCTAAAATCCAAAGCTTGGGGATGCCCATCCCCTCTTTCGTCTATTTCTATCTGTAACTTTACTTGGAGCTATATTTTTATTCACCACATGATATGTGTTTTGCTTGGAGTGTCTTGTATTATTTGAGCCTTTATTTGTTAGTTTACCACAATAATCCTTGATGTACACACCTTTTGAGAGAGCCATACATGATTTGGAATTTTTTAGAATACTCTATGTGCTTCGCTTATATCATTTGAGTTATATAGTTTTGCTCTAGTACTTTACTTATATATTTTAGAGCACGGTGGTGGATTTGTTTTATAGAAAATATTGATCTCTCATGCTTCACTTAGATTATTTTGAGAGTCTTAAATAGCATGGTAAGTTTCTTAAATAATCCTAAAATGCTTGGTATTCAAGAATAATAAAACTTTCTTATGAGTGTGTTGAATACTATGAAAAGTTTGATGGTTGATAATTGTTTTGAGACATGAAGATGGTGATATTAAAGTTGTGCTAGTTGAGTAGTTGTGAATTTGAGAAATACTTGTGTTAAAGTTTGTGATTCTCGTAGCATGCACGTATGGTGAACCATTATGTGATGAAGTCGGAGCATGATTTAGTTATTGATTGTATTCCTTATGAGTGGCGGTCGGGGATGAGCGATGGTCTTTTCCTACCAATATATCCCCCTAGGAGCATGTGCGTAATACTTTGCTTTGATAACTTGTAGATTTTTGCAATAAGTATATGAGTTCTTTATGACTAATGTTGAGTCCATGGATTATACACACTCTCACCCTTCCACCATTGCTAGCCTCTCTAATACCGCGCACCTTTCGCCGGTATCATACACCCACCATATACCTTCCTCAAAACAGCCACCCTACCTACCTATTATGGCATTTCCATAGCCATTCCGAGATATATTGCCATGCAACTTTCCACCGTTCCGTTTATTATGACACACTCCATCATTGTCATATAGCTTAGCATGATCATGTAGTTGACATCGTATTTGTGGCAAAGCCACCATTCATAATTCTTTCATACATGTCACTCATGAGTCATTGCATATCCCGGTACACCACCGGAGGCATTCATATAGAGTCATATTTTGTCCTAAGTATCGAGTTGTAATTGTTGAGTTGTAAGAAAATAAAAGTGTGATGATCATCATTATTAGAGCATTGTTCCAGTGAGGAAAGGATGATGGAGACTATGATTCCCCCCCAAGTCGAGAGGAGACTCCGAACGAAAAATAAAAAAAAGAGAAAGAAAAGAGGCCATAAAAAAGAGAAAAGGACCAAATAAAAAAATATGAGAGAAAAAGAGAGAAGGGACAATGCTACTATCCTTTTACCACACTTGTGCTTCAAAGTAGCACCATGATATTCATAGTAGAGAGTCTCTCATTTCGTCACTTTCATATACTAGTGGGAATTTTTCATTATAGAACTTGGCTTGTATATTCCAATGATGGGCTTCCTCAAATTGCCCTAGGTCTTCGTGAGCAAGCAAGTTGGATGCACACCCACTTAGTTTCTTCTGTTGAGCTTTCATATACTTATAGCTCTAGTGCATCCGTTGCATGGCAATCCCTACTCACTCACATTGATATCTATTGATGGGCATCTCCATAGCCCGTTAATACACCTAGTTGATGTGAGACTATCTTCTCCCTTTTTGTCTTCTCCACAACCATCCTTATATTCCACCTATAGTGCTATGTCCATGGCTCACGCTCATGTATTGCGTGAAGATTGAAATTTTTTTGAGAATGTCAAAAGTATGAAACTATTGCTTGGCTTGTCATCGGGGTTGCGCATGATTTAAATACTTTGTGTGGTAAAGATAGAGCTGATACGTCTCTGTTGTATCTACTTTTCCAAACACTTTTGCCCTTGTTTTGGACTCTAACTTGTATGATTTGAATGGAACTAACCCGGACTGATGCTATTTTCAGCAGAATTGCCATGGTGTTGTTTTATGTGCAGAAAACAAATATTCTCGGGATGACCTGAAACTCCATGAAACATCTTAGAAAAAATAATAAAAAATCCTCGCCAAAGATGAAGACCAGGGGGCCCACACCCTTCTCACGAGGGTGAGGGGAGCCCCCCCTAGGGCGCGCCCCCTACCTTGTGGGCCCCCTGGATGCCCTCCGACGCCAACTCCAACTCTATATATTTGCTTTCGGAGAGAAAAAAATCAGAGAGAAGAAATCATCGCGTTTTACGATATGGAGCCGCCGCCAAGCCCTAAAACCTCTCGGGAGGGCTGATCTGGAGTCCGTTCGGGGCTCCGGAGAGGGGGATTCGTCGCCGTCTTCATCATCAACCATCCTCCATCACCAATTTCATGATGCTCACCGCCGTGCGTGAGTAATTCCATCGTAGGCTTGCTAGACGGTGATGGGTTGGATGAGATTTATCATGTAATCGAGTTAGTTTTGTTAGGGTTTGATCCCTAGTATCCACTATGTTCTGAGATTGATGTTGCTATGACTTTGCTATGCTTAATGCTTGTCACTAGGGCCCGAGTGCCATGATTTCAGATCTGAACCTATTATGTTTTCATAAATATATGTGAGTTCTTGATCCTATCTTGCAACTCTATAGTCACCTACTATGCGTTATGATCCGGCAACCCCGAAGTGACAATAATCGGGACCACTCCCGGTGATGACCATAGTTTGAGGAGTTCATGTATTCACTATGTGCTAATGCTTTGTTCCGGTTCTCTATTAAAAGGAGGCCTTAATATCCCTTAGTTTCCAATAGGACCCCGCTGCCACGGGAGGGTAGGACAAAAGATGTCATGCAAGTTCTTTTCCATAAGCAGGTATGACTATATACGGAATACATGCCTACATTACATTGATGAATTGGAGCTAGTTCTGTGTCACCCTATGTTATGACTGTTACATGATGAACTGCATCCGGTATAATTATCCATCACTGATCCAGTGCCTACAAGTTTTCCATATACTGGTTTACGCTTATTTACTTTCCCGCTGCTACTGTTACAATCACTACAAAATACCAAAAACATTACTTTTGTTGTCTTTACTTTTGTTGTTGCTACCACCACTATCATATTACTTTGCTACTAAACACTTTGCTGCAGATACTAAGTTTCCAGGTGTGGTTGAATTGACAACTCAGCTGCTAATACTTGAGAATATTCTTTGGCTCCCCTTGAGTCGAATCGATAAATTTGGGTTGAATACTCTACCCTCGAAAGCTGTTGCGATCCCCTATACCTGTGGGTTATCAAGACAAATTTCTGGCGCCGTTGCCGGGGAGCATAGCTCTATTCTTCGAGTCACTTGGGATTTATATCTGCTTATCACTATGAAGAACTTGAGAGATCCAAAAACCAAGATCTATCCCTCAACTACGAGGGGAGGTAAGGAACTACCATCTAGCTCTGCACTTGATTCACCTTCTGTTATGAGTAAGTTTGCGACACCTACACCTGCTTCTGCTATTCGTTCTGATATGTCGCATGTTATTGATAATGCCACTTTTGCTATGCATGATACTTATGATGAAACTGCTTCTATGCTTGATACTACTGTGCCCCTTGGTGAATTTCTTGATGAACAAATTGCTAGGGCTAGAGAAAAAGAAATTATTGAATCTGAATACGATGATGACAGTGATGATGAAAATATGCCTGTTATTCCTGAGGGCTATCTTTTTGATATGGAATCTTCTGCCGCTATTTTAGCTTGCAAAGATAGATATGAGCTTAAGAGGTTATTAGTTAAATGGAACAAAGAATCACTTAGAGATAAAATGAAACCCGACCCTACTTTTGCTACTTCACCTATTTGTGTTCCTGATAAGGATTATGAATTCTCTGTTGATCCTGATATAATTACTCTGGTTGAATCTGATCCATTTTATGGCTATGAATCTGAAACTGTTGTGGCACATCTTACTAAGTTAAATGATATAGCTGCCCTTTTTACTAATGATGAGAGATCGCTTACTTTTATATACTCAAAATATTTCCGTTCTCATTAAAGGGTGATGCTAAGATATGGTTTAATTCTCTTGATCCTGGTTGTGTGCGTAGTCCCCAGGATATGATTTATTACTTCTCTGCTAAATATTTCCCTGCTCATAAGAAATAAGCTGCTTTGAGGGAAATATACAACTTCGTGCAAATTAAAGAAGAGAGTCTCCCACAAGCTTGGGGGAGGCTTCTCAAGTTACTTAATGCTTTTCCTGATCATCCTCTTAAGAAACCCAAAATACTTGATATCTTTTATAATGGACTAACGGATGCTTCCAGAGATTACCTGGATAGTTGTGTTGGTTCTCTTTTCAGGGAAAGAACACTGAATGTAGCTGAAATCTTATTGAACAATATGTTGACAAATGAAAATAATTGGGCAGCTCCTGAGCCAACTCCTGCTCCAATTACTAAGCCTATCCCTAAACCAACTCCGAAGAAGAGAGGTGTTCTATTTCTCAGTCCCGAATATATGCAAGAGGCAAAGAAATCTATGAAAGAAAAAGGTATTAAAGCTGAAGACATTAAGAATTTACCTCCTATTGAAGAAATACATGGTCTTAATTCACCGCCTGTTGAAGAAACATATGATCTCAATTCTTTATTTACTGAAGAACCTCATGATCCTGATATCCTGACACAGGTAGTAAAGGTAAATTCTCTCTATAGATATGATAAAGCTGAAGTCCCTCCTACTAAAATTGCTAGTGAGTGCTTGGATGAGTTAGATAACTTTATGTTTAAGCAAGACGACTTCAATGCTTATTTTGGTAGCCAATTAAAAGAAAATGCTTATATGATTAGACACTTGGGTGATTATATGGCTAATATTAAAGGTGAACTTAAACTTGTTAGCAAACATGCTTCTATGGTTACCACTCAAGTAGAACAAGTACTTAAGGCTCAAAAAGAAGTGCTTGATGAAATGAATAGTAAGAAAAATGATTATGCTATTAGAGTGGCTACTAGAACTGGTAGAATGACTCAGGAACCTTTGTATCCTGAAGGCCACCCTAAGAGAATCGAGCAAGATTCTCAAAGAAATAATATTGATGTTCCTAGGTCTTCTAAAAGGAAGAAAAAGAAAAATGATAAAATTGTGCAAACTTCTAGTGAACCTATTGCTGAACCACCTGATAATCCAAATGATATTTCTATGTCTGATGCTGAAACACAATCTGGTAATGAACATGAACCTAATGAAAATATTAATGATGATGTTCATGATGATGCTCAACCTAGTAATGATAATGACGTAGAAATTGAACCTGCTATTGATCTTGATAACCCACAATCAAAGAGTCAACGTTATGATAAAAGAGACTTTGTTGCTAGGAAACATGGTAAAGAAAGGGAACCTTAGGTTCAGAAACCCATGCCTTTTCCTCCAAAACCATCCAAGAAAAAGGATTGTCGGCGTTCTGGGAACGGGGGTCCCCAGACTTGCCTGCCTGCGGCCTGCGGCGTGGCTCAAAGGAGGCCCAGCATGGCCCATCTTCATCAACACAAGACTCAAGACCCTCGCGAGGGGCCAAGCCTCGCGGGGCAGACGACACGGAGCTTCCTCAGGCACGGCCTCGTCGGGCTGGCTCACGAGGAGGCGGAGAGATCAAGGTGAGGTACCTTGCGAGGTGCCCGTGACGCAAGCCATGACGACTCGGGGCGCCAGGCGGGTGCCAGCGCGCGCAGCGTCCTTCTTTCCTCTTTGATGCAAAGGGGGCAAGCGCAGCCGCGAAGTACCGAGGCATCAGGCAAAGGTTGCCATTTTGGTGCATCGAGACCAAGACTAGGAGGACTACGAGATGGAGGTCACTGTGGAGCCCAGGATGGCGTCATCACTAGAGCTTTGCGCAGGCGAAGACTGCTTTTGTCAGGGTAGTTGATACTTGTTGTCCCCCTTCAAATTAGCCCGCCATTGTTGGCTCCCTTCCCGCTCGATATTTGGGAAGAGGACCAGGGCCTCTATAAATAGGACCAGCCACCCGCATAGCAAAGGGGGTTCGGTTGGGTTGGGTTCATTCGTTCGGTTCGCAAGCAGAGAGAGTGAGTAAGAGAGAGTGAGAGAGGTGACTGAACTCCTCCTAGTAGTTCATCACCCCAGCCAAGAACAGACCCTCGCGAGGCTGTTCTTCCTTGTATTGTTCATCATCATCAGCCCCAGGAGGCAATCCACCAGCCACACACTGGAGTAGGGTATTACACCACAACGGTGGCCCGAACCAGTATAAATCTTGTGTCCCTTGTGCAGTTCTTTTAGTAGTTTAGATCTTCGAGAGGCGGGGAGGTAGAAGGCGTAATCTCCACGCGCACCCCAGTGTTCGAACCTTAAGGGTCTGCCGGAACCCGAAATCTGACATTTGGCGCGCCAGGTAGGGGTGCACCGGAATTCGTCTTCCACCACCCCGTTCTCCTCCGACCGTCGCGTCCATGTCCGACGCTCGTCGGGCCCGCGCCGAGCGCCGGGTCGCCATCGCTTCCCATGTCGCCCTAACGGCGCCTGTCGGCGAACGTCCTCGTCGTTCCCCGTCGCCCGCCATCAATGCCGCCACCGGCCCGGCGGGGGGCGAGCTACAAGCGTCGTCCCAGCATCTGTCTGTGCGGCAAGACGGCCACACCGCTACTCCATCGCTCGCACCGGTTGGTTCTTCGTCCCGCGCGCTCCGCGCACCCTTGGAGGCTCGAGCTGCGCTCCTCGCGGCAAACAAGCTCCTGCGCTACCGCCCCGTCGACAACGTCTATGAAGAGTGGCTCAACCGCGTCGCCAAGCTCGTCCGCGCCGCAGGGGGCTCTCCTGCGCCGTCCCATCGCGCTACACCAACACCCCCGGTCGTCACGGCCCTCTTGGGCGGCTCGCAGGCGCCGCCCACAAGTCATCACGTCAAGCCGTTCATCCGCCGGGTCAGCGCCGCTTCCACGCGGCAGGGGGCTCCCCCGGATCGGACGGCGCCCGAGGCCGGCCTGACCTTCAGTTCGGAGGACCACCCCTCCAACTCGGCCAGCTCGGGTGCACTCCCCATGTTGTGCACCCCCACCATCTGCCAGGTGGCCGTCACCAGGACCCTCGTTGATGGCGGCGCGGGCCTCAGCGTGCTCTCGGTCGAGGCCTTCAACCTCCTCCGCAGACCTCTGGAACGGCTGCAACCCAGCCGGCCCTTCTCAGGCGTCGGGGGAAAGTCGTCCAGTTCCTTGGGACAGATCCGGCTCCCAGTGACCTTCGGCACCTACGACAACTTCCGCACGGAGCTGGTCGACTTCGACATCGCCCCATCGGCCTCCCCTACAATGCCATCATCGGCTACCCAGTGCTGGCCCAATTTATGCCGCGACGCACCCGGCGTACAACCTCATGAAGATGCCCGGGAGAAACGGTGTCCTCACTGTGCACGGGACACCGGGGACGCACTACGGGCACTCAAGCGCGCCTTCAAGACGGCGGCGTCGGCACAGCACGCCGACTTGGAGACCCCCGAGGCCAAGGGGGCCGCACCCGCCAAGAAGAAGCAGTTGTTCACCCAAGACAAGGCGGAAACCAAGCGGATACCCGTCGATGAGGACGGGTCCACCAACGCCACTTTCACCATAGGCGCCCACCTCAAACCCGAGCAGGAGGAGGCCCTGGTCAGGTTCCTGCGTGCAAACAAGAAGGTGTTCGCTTGGAAGCCGGACCAGTTGGCAGGGATCCCCAGAAGTGTAATCGAGCACCACCTCAACGTGTGCCCCAACGTGTGCCCTGTGAAGCAGAAGGCCAGGCAGCAGTCCACAGAAAAGCAGGCCTTCATCGTCCAGGAGACCCACAAATTAGAGGCCGCTGGGGTCATCCGCAAGGACCGATACCCAGATTGGTTGGCCAACCCTGTCGTTGTGCCAAAGAAGGGAGGGAAGGAGCATATGTGTGTCGACTTCACCAACCTCAACAAAGCATGCCCGCAAGATCCGTTCCCGGTCCCCCGCATCGACCAGATCGTCGATTCCACTGCGGAATGCGACCTGTTATGCTTCCTGGATGCCTTCTCCAGGTATCACTAGATCAAGATGGTGGTAGAAGACGTTGAGAAGACGGCCTTCCTGACCCCGTGTGGGGTATACTGCTACACGTGCATGCCATTCGGGCTGCGTAACGCAGGGGCGACCTTCCAGCGGCTGATGCACATCACCTTGGGCCCGTAGCTCGAGAAGAATGTTGAAGCTTATGTCAATGACATCGTGGTAAAGTCTCGGGAGGCCGGGACCTTGATATAGGATCTGGAGGAAACCTTCACGAGCCTCAACGCAGTGAACCTACGGCTCAACCCAGAGAAGTGTGTGTTCGGAGTCCCCTCGGGCAAGCTCTTGGGTATCCTTGTGTCCCACCGGGGCATCGAGGCTAACCTAGAGAAGGTCAAGGCGGTGGAAGACATGAGCCCGCCAAAGACCCTCAGAGAAATGCAGAAGCTCACGGGGCGCGTGACCGCGCTAGGGCGCTTCATCTCCAAGTTAGGAGAACGAGCCCTGCCCTTCTTCCAGCTAATGAAGAAAAAGGGGCCCTTCGAGTGGACTGAAGAGGCCGACAAGGCGTTCCAGGATCTCAAGAGATACCTGACCAGCCCACCGGTCATGGTGGCACCGCGCCCTCAGGAGCCCCTGGTGCTTTACCTCGCCGCCACTCCTTACTCCGCCAGCGCAGCCTTGGTGGCAGTCAGAGAGGAGCGCCGAGTCAAAACCACGGTAGCAACCCAGGACAAGGCAGAACAGGGACAAGGAGGATCAGCAGCCGCAGAGGGATGCACCAGAGGCGGAAGAGGCCCCTCTTCCAGATGGCCAGTCTCAAGAGGCCTCATTGCCTCAAGAGGCCCCACGGTCTCCGGAAGGAGCCACCAGCACTGATGCACTCCGCCTCGTTGAGCACCCAGTGTACTTTGTTAGCACAGTGCTGCGGAATGCAAGAGCACGGTACCCTATGCCTCAGAAACTCCTCCTCGCGCTACTGGTGGCTTCGCACAAGCTGCCGCACTATTTTCAGGGTCACCCCATCAAGGTCGTCTCGTCGTACCCCCTGGAGAGAGTGCTTAGGAGCCCTAATTCAGCTGGAAGGGTCGCTGAGTGGAACATAGAACTGCAAGTGTTTCAGCTCGAATTCAGCACGACCAGGGTCATCAAGGGAGCAGCGTTGGCAGATTTTGTGGCAGAGTGGACGGAGGCGCCAGGACTCGAGGCCGATAAGGATCGGTCCCTATCCCCGGGAAGCGAGGCGCCAGAAGGCTGGGTCATGTACTTCGATGGGGCGTTCTCCAGGCATGGCGCTGGAGCTGGGGTGATGCTTATATCACCCACACAGGACAAGCTCTACTACGCCGTGCAACTCTGTTTCCAGCAAGGCGAAAAGGTCTTCAACAACATAGCAGAGTATGAAGGTTTAATAGCAGGCTTGAAGGCCGCGGCCGCCCTGGGAGTGAAATGCCTCACCATCAAGGGCGATTCGCGGCTCCTTGTCAACTTCTCCAACAAGGTGTACGAGCCGAAGGATGAGCACATGGAAGCCCACCTTGCGGAAGTCCGCAGGATGGAGAAGCAATTCTGGGGGTTGGAGTTGCAGCATGTGCCCCGTGGCACCAATCAGGAGGCCGACGATATCGCCAAACGCGCGTCCAGACGGTTACCCCAGGAGCCTGGCGTTTTCGAGGAGCGGCTCTTCAAGCCCTCAGCTCTGCCGTCGTTGTCAAACACGGCTCAGCCCCTGGAGGAGCTCCCCCAGCCACCTGCCTCAGGAGCTCCGACCTGTGGCCCGGCCTCAGGAGCGCGCCTGCTCCTGACGATGGAACCTCAGGAGGGATGTTGGATCACCGAGCTACGGAGCTACTTGACGCAAGGGACCTTGCCGGAGAAGGAGGAGGAGGCAGAGCGAGTGGCACGCCAGGCCACGGCATACTGCATCAGAGACGGAGAGCTCTACTGGAAGCAACCAAACGATGTATCCCTGCGCCGCATCTCCAGGGAGCAAGGGAAGGAGCTACTGGAAGATATACACGGCAGAGACTGCGGACATCATTCGTCATCGTGGACCCTCATCAGCAAGGCGTTCCGCAGTGGGTTTTATTGGCCCACCGCACTCAACGACGCCGTGGAACTAGTAAAAGCTTGTGAAGCCTGCCAGTTCCACGCCAAGCAGATCCATCAGCCAGCAGGAGGCTTGCAGACTATTCCCCTTTCGTGGCCATTCCCAATCTGGGGGCTGGACATCTTGGGCCCGTTTCCTCGGGCGCCAGGGGGCTATCGCTGCCTCTACATTGCCGTCGACAAATTCACCAAGTGGGCTAAAGTGGACGCTGTCCGCGCCATCCCTGCGGGCTCCACGGTCAAGTTCATCAAGGGCATCGTAAGCCGGTTCGGGGTTCCAAATCGCATCATCACAGACAATGGTTCGCAGTTCACCAGTAACCTCTTCAAAACATACTGTGCTAACCTTGGAACGCAGATATGCTACGCCTCAGTGGTGCACCCCCGAAGCAACGGCCAGGCCGAGCGAGCCAACGCGGAGGTCCTGAGGGGCCTCAAGACCAGGATGTTCAAGAAGAAGCTGGAGGCCTGTGGCAGAGGTTGGTACGATGAGCTTCAGTCCGTGCTGTGGTCCATCCGCACCACCACGACCAAACCGACTGGAGAGACCCCATTCTTCCTGATCTATGGAGCGGAAGCGGTCCTACCTCACGAGGTCAGACGTCGCTCCGCGCGGGTCCTGGCGTTCGATGAGGCGCAGCAGGATGCCATGCAGGGGATGGACCTCTTGTTGGGGGAGGAACATCGCCGGGGGGCCGCGGTGCGAGCGGCGAGGTATCAGCAAGCGCTGCGGCGATATCACTGCCGCAACATCTGCCCCAGGACTCTTGAGGTAGGAGACCTCGTGCTCAGGCGGGTCCTCTCCAGGGAGGGACTGCACAAGCTCTCTCCCATGTGGGAGGGCCCGTTCAAGGTTGTTCATGTTTCCAGGCCCGGCTCCGCGCACTTGGAGACTCAGGAGGGAGTGCCGGTCCAGAATGCATGGAACATCCAGCACCTCCGGAGGTTCTACCCCTGAAAAGGCCCAGAGCCTGTGAAGCAAGGCGAGTGCGTGTGAAGCTATCGTGTTTTGGGAAAGGCCCAGAGCGTGTGAAGCAAGGTGAGTACCTGTGAAGCTATCGCGTTTTGGGAAAGGCCCAGAGCCTGTGAAGCAAGGCGAGTGCCTGTGAAGCTATCGCGTTTTGGGAAAGGCCCAGAGCCTGTGAAGCAAGGCGAGTGCCTATGAAGCTATCGCGTTTTGGGAAAGGCCCAGAGCCTGTGAAGCAAGGCGAGTGCCTATGAAGCTATCGCGTTTTGGGAAAGGCCCAGAGCGTGTGAAGCAAGGTGAGTACCTGTGAAGCTATCGCGTTCTGGGAAAGGCCCAGATCCTAGTGCCTGTGAAGCTATCGCGTTTTGGGAAAGGCCCAGAGCCTGTGAAGCAAGGCGAGTGCCTATGAAGCTATCGCGTTTTGGGAAAGGCCCAGAGCCTGTGAAGCAAGGCGAGTGCCTGTGAAGCTATCGCGTTTTGGGAAAGGCCCAGAGCCTGTGAAGCAAGGCGAGTGCGTGTGAAGCTATCGTGTTTTGGGAAAGGCCCAGAGCCTGTGAAGCAAGGCGAGTGCCTGTGAAGCTATCGCGTTTTGGGAAAGGCCCAAAGCCTGTGAAGCAAGGCGAGTGCCTGTGAAGCTGTCGCGTTTTGGAAAAGGCCTAGAGCCTGTGAAGAAGGCCAATGCCTGTGAAGCTCGCCGCCCGTGACACTCTCACGTAATAATGAGTTGGGGCTGTACACGCACCAGAGTCTCAGGAGCGCCGGCCTCAGGCCCTGGGGCTCCCTCCCACGCCCAGTGGCAGCACTTAGCTCCGCGCTGGTGAGAAGACGTCGAAGACTAGATTAGGTGCCGGACGCGTCTTTTCATTTGCTTTCCGCAGTTGGCTTGTTCCTTCTCATTTGAAGTTTTATTGAAGTTGTTGCCGTCTTTGGCTTGCGGTTCTTTGGATTTTCGCTCTCCTACCTCGATTTCTCTTGCGCAAGGCCTCGCGAGGGGGGGGGGGGCAGCTGAGCGCCCTCGCGAGCGTTCCTATCCTAGTCTTTCAAAGAGTTCGCGACCTGGGCCCCATGCCGGAGCATCCTTCCAGTCCGTGCCCCACGGGCATCGCGACGCAAACAAAGGGCCTGGGTCGGTCGCCCCCCACGGCCGGGGACGGGAACTATCCACGCTCAGGCACATAGCCGGAAGGAACGGTAACGAAAGCAAAACGATGATTAACAGCAATAACCCAAACACGCCCCCGCGGGGCTCCGCACTATTGTCTTTGTTACACAGGGAAAAGGGAAAAGGAAGAACAAATCCGACGCGGCTCGCCTCACACCGGCCCGCGAGGAAGGCACGAGCTGCCTCCGGAGCTCAGGCGGACTCCCTCTCGCGCCTCACCAGGGCGCGGCGGCGTGGGGGCTGATCGCGGCCGCCGCTGGAGGAGTCGCCGTCTGAAGAAGAGCCAGAGAAGCTTGAGGAACTCCGAGTGCCGCCAGCCGCGCGAGCGCTGCTCCCTCCATCATCGCCGGAGCTGGGTTCCCAGCCGCGGTCGCCACCCTCGAGGCAGCACCCTGCACGGCGACCATGTTCCCCAAACACCCTCACGTAGAGGGTGGCGTCGCCGTCGAACTTGAAGTGTAGGGTGCACCGGCGGCCCAGGCCACACGCACGGGCAAACGTCTGCCAACCGCGGTCCAGGGACAGGCTCCCAGCCGCGGAGACCTCCCGGGAGACCCATGAGGCCCGGCTGCAGCAGCCGTCGGCCTGGAGCCAGAGGCCGCCTGGGGCGCTGGCCGGGAGCTCGCCTAGGAGGAAGCGAGGAAGCGGGAGCCGGGTGCTGGCCGGCTCCGCCGACCACACGACGAACTCCGGCAGCACTTCAATAGCACGAACGTGCGGCCTGGGGGGACGTGCAGCCGGAACGCACCCCCCGCTGCAGCAACCCGCCCATCGCCGTGCTGAAGATCACCACCATGGCCGCGGGGAGCCGCCGCGGTGGCCACAGGATGCTTGCGAGGGCGCCCTCTGCCGCGCTTGGGTGGGGGAGAGGCGGGCTCAACCCGGCAAGCCTTACCCTTCTCGGCGGCCGAGAATCTCTTCGACGGGGCCATGAAGAAGAAGGAGAAGCAAGGAGGAATGGACTGGAAGGGCACGCGCAGCCCCATATTTATAGCCACCGAAGGCCAACCGCCGGCCTCCACGATCACAGGTAATCATGACACGATCTGCATGCAGGGACTTGTCCAACTCGCACGATCACCGAGGCATCATGGGGAAGTGGAGACGCCCACGTCCCATCAACCGCCACGCGGCGCCCAAGGCTGCAGGCTGTTAGGGCCCGTGGCGCTTCGCCCTCGCCCTTTCGCCTCTCGGCACGGCCAAGTCCGGGCACGCCTTGGGCCCGGGGGCTACTGTCGGCGTTCTAGGAACAGGGGTCCCCAGACTTGCCTGCCTGCGGCCTGCAGCGTGGCTCAAAGGAGGCCCAGCATGGCCCATCTTCATCAACACAAGACTCAAGACCCTCGCGAGGGGCCAAGCCTCGCAGGGTGGACGACACAGAGCTTCCTCAGGCACGGCCTCGTCAGGCTGGCTCGCGAGGAGGCGGAGAGATCAAGGCGAGGTACCTCGCGAGGTGCCCGTGACGCAAGCCATGACGACTCGGGGCGCCAGGCAGGTGCCAGCGCGCGCAGCGTCCTTCTTTCCTCTTTGGTGCAAAGGGGGCAAGCGCAGCCGCGGAGTACCGAGGCATCAGGCAAAGGTTGCCATTTTAGTGCAATGAGACCAAGACCAGGAGGGCTACGAGATGGAGGTCACCGTGGAGCCCAGGACGGCGTCATCACCAGAGCTTTGCGCAGGCGAAGACTGCTTTTGTCAGGGTAGTTGATACTTGCTGTCCCCCTTCAAATTAGCCCGCCATTGTTGGCTCCCTTCCCGCTCGATATTTGGGAAGAGGACCAGGGCCTCTATAAATAGGACCAGCCACCCGCATAGCAAAGGGGGTTCGGTTCGGTTGGGTTCATTCGTTCGGTGCGCAAGTAGAGAGAGTGAGTAAGAGAGAGAGAGAGAGAGAGAGAGAGAGAGAGAGAGAGAGAGAGAGAGAGAGGTGACTGAACTCCTCCTAGCAGTTCATCACCCCAGCCAAGAACAGACCCTCGCGAGGCTGTTCTTCCTTGTATTGTTCATTATCATCAGCCCCAGGAGGCAATCCACCAACCACACACTGGAGTAGGGTATTACACCACAACGATGGCCCGAACCAGTATAAATCTTGTGTCCCTTGTGCAGTTCTTTTAGTAGTTTAGATCTTCGCGAGGCGGGGAGGTAGAAGGCGTAATCTCCGCACGCACCCCAGTGTTCGAACCTTAAGGGTCTGCCGGAACCCGAAATCCGACAAGGATGATGAGGATTTTGAGCGCTTTGCTAAAATGATTAGGCCTATCTTTTTGCGTATGCGATTAACTGATGTGCTCAAAACAAATCCTTATGCTAAATATATGAAGGATATCATTACTAAAAAAAGAAAGATACCGAAAGCTGAGATTTCCACCATGCTTGCTAATTATACTTTTAAGGGTGGAATACCAAAGAAACTTGGAGACCCCGGAGTACCTACTATACCTTGCTCCATTAAAAGAAATTATATTAAAACTGCTTTATGTGATCTTGGAGCCGGTGCTAGTGTTATGTCTCTCTCTTTATATCGTAACTTGACTTGAATAAGCTGACACCTACTGAAATATCTTTGCAAATGGCTAATAAATCATCTGCTATACCTGTCGGTATTTGTGAGGATGTGCCTATTGTGGTTGCAAATGTTACTATTTTAACGGACTTTGTTATACTTGATATTCCCGAGGATGATAGTATGTCTATTATTCTTGGAAGACCTTTTCTTAATACTGTAGGGGCTGTTATTGATTGCAACAAAGGCAATGTCACTTTTCATGTTAATGGTAATGAGCATACGGTACACTTTCCGAGGAAGCAACCTCAAGTTCATAGTATCAATTCTATTGGAAAAATTCCATCGATTATATTTGGAGGTTTTGAATTTCCTCTTCCTACTGTCAAGAAGAAATATGATATTCTTATTATTGGGGATGTGCATATCCCCGTCGAGGTAACTTAGTGCTATTCGGAATTTCTCCGGTTTCATGATTATCGGAATGAGTTTGTTAACAAGACTTGATCAACCTTGTTAGTGGATTCTTTTTGATGAGCATGAGATGGATGAAACTAGAAGCACAACCTTCTGTACCCTCTCTATACTTTCTATTATTTATATTAAATAAAGTAAAAATAGTATTTTTCTGTCTGTTTCCTGACTTATCCATGCAACATAAAAATATCCCGAAAATAAAAGTCCTGAGAATGACATGCCAATTTAATATGATTTTTTCGGGAATATTTGATGATTTACTGTACAAAAATTACCGCGAGAGGAGCTGCCACCTAGCCACGAGGGTGGTGGGCGCCCCCCCCTCTAGGGCGCGCCCCCTGCCTTGTGGGCCCACGGTGGCCCTCCTCCACTTATCCCAGCACCCATCTTCTTCCTCTGTCTCACACAAACCCAAAAAACCAACTCAAGCACGACTTCCAGCCACTTTTGCTATGATTTTCGATCTCCTTGCTCAAAGCACCTCTCGCAAAACTGCTTGGGGAGATTGTTCCTTGGTATGTGACTCCTCCATTGGTCCAATTAGTTTTTGTTCTAGTGCTTTATTCTTTGCAAATTTTTGCTGCATAGGTGACCATGTTCTTGAGCTTGCATGTCAAATTTATATGGCTCCAAGTAGTTCTAATGCTTGATATAGGCTCTAGGCACTTGTAGGAGTAGTTGCTATCAATATTATTGAGTTTGGTTTACTTTTATTTTGAAGTCACTAAAATTTCAGAATTTTTCAAGAAAAACAATATGCTTAGGAAGATGTTCCAAGGTGGTTCCTCTAAGAAGCAAGGACCCGGTATTGCTATGCGCGATGCTGACGAGGATTCACCAAGAGACGCTCCAGTACAGCCTTGCAAATGGCCGTCGGAAAATTTTATGGACCGTGCGGGAATTAAAGAAGAATTCAAAGCATATTTGCGCAATGCAGGTCTTGAGGATTTTGAGGCTAACAAATGCCCCCAGTATCATGATCTCACAAGTTTATTTGTGAGGAGGTTTGAGTATTCATCTTCGCGTAATTCTCCTTCAGTCATGTTTGATCTCTATGACAAATCTTATACCATGGACTTAGAGGATTTCACTTCTGCTTGCAAACTTCCATCACGGGGTAGTGTTAGGGATCCCCCTAAATCTGAATTTAGAAACTTTCTTGCTAGTATAACTGTGGGGGAATCTAGAGATATAACGCAGGCTACCATAGGGAGCATTCACTTTCCTGCTATACATTATTTTGCTCTCTTCATCGGTAGATGCATAAATGCTAAGGATGAAGCATGTCACATGTGTGTCCCTGATCTTAGCATTCTCAGGAGTGCTGTGTTAGGAGACCAATCTTATCATATGGGAGCCATTGTAGCTCGTAGGTTGCATCATAATAGACATAATGGAGATTTCTTTGGAGGAATTTATGCAACCCTTTTAGCCCATTTTCTTGAGATAAACATTCGTGAGGGTGATACGGAGTTGCCTCCTGCATATTTAGATTATGACTCTATGGCTTCGCACTAGTTTGTTGAGAGGCCTGAATCACCTCTCTTATATCGTTTACTTTTTGATAAACGACGCGTTTTCTGTATTACTCTCCCTGCTCCTGCCTTCTTTGATTCACAGACAAAAAGAAGATATGTTATTACCAGAGAGGAGGCATAAGAGTACGAGAGGAGAGCGGAGGCAGCTCGACTCCATGCTACAGCTCAGCAGGCGATAACCGCTGCACATCAGTATGATCCCAACTATTCTTCCTCATGACAGTACGACCCCAACAACTATTATTATGGATATCCGCCAGGCCAGCCGTGGCCATAGACCAACTTAGGCCAAAAGCCTAAGCTTGGGGGAGTACGTATTTCTCACCGACATTACATTTATGTTCACACACACCCATTGCTAGATGGCGGTGCTCATACTTTTTCACTGTAATATCCATGCTAGTTTATTTTCTTTTTCCTGCTTTCTTCTTGTGTGTTTGTTAAACCTTAAGAAAAACCAAAAAAATTAGTAGTAGTTTATTTTTCTGCTGTAGTAGTAATAATTAAAAAGAAAACCCAAAAATATTTCCCGTTCTTCTTTTGCTTGTTGGGAGCTTTCCCGTGTAAATAGTTTTATTTCTTTTCTTTTCTTTGGGGGTCAGTAGGAGAAGACCATAATTAAATTGTTGAAGTGGCTCTTATATGCATCTTTGTTGAATTAACCCAGAGCCCATATTGCCTTGTCTTCTCCTGTTTATTGAATGCTCGCAGATTTCAGCTTAGTCCAATGCATGTACACTCTTATTATTATTCACACCGTTCGGTCGTGCAAGTGAAAGGAAATTATGATGATATATGATGGACTGACTGAGATGAGAAAAGCTGGTATGAACTCGACCTCTTTTGTTTTTGTAAATATGATGAGTCCCTCATTCTTGATTCAGCTTATTATGAATAAACATGTTTGCAATGACAATTAGAGATCATAGTTGCTTCTGCCATGCTTGATTAGCTATGAGTTATAATGATTTACCTTGTGTGCCAACATGCTATTGAGATGATTATGATGTGGTATGATGGGGTGGTATCCTCCTTTGAATGATTTAAGTGACTTGACTTGGCACATGTTCACGCATGTAGTTGAAACAAAATCAACATAGCCTTCACGATATTTATTTTCATGGTGGATTATATCCTACTCATGCTTGCATCCAATGTTTATTAATTTTAATGCATGTACATGGCTATTGTCGCTCTCTAGTTGGTCGCTTCCCAGTCTTTTGCTAGCCTTCACCTGTACTAAGCGGGAATACTGCTTGTGCATCCAATCCCTTAAACCCCAAAGTTATTCCAGATGAGTCCACCATACCTTCCTATATGCGGTATCTACCTGCCGTTCCAAGTAAATTTGTATGTGCCAAACTCTAAACCTTCAAATAATCATTCTGTTTTGTATGCTCGAATAGCTCATGTATCAACCAAGGCTGTCCTTATCTTCCGTGTTAGGCGGGTTATTCTCAAGAGGAGTGGACTCCGCTCCCCACTCACGAGAAAATGGCTGGTCACCGGGATGCCCAGTCCCATGCTTTATGCGAACCAAATCAAAATTAATTGCAAACAAAACTCCCCCTGGGACCTGATGTATGTTGGAGGCACTCGTTGTTTCGAGCAAGCCATGGATTGATGCTTGTTGGTGGAGGGGAGTATAAACTTTACCATTCTGTTTGGGAATCGCCTATAATGTGTTTAGCATCGAAGATATCGCCATCTCTTAGTTGTTACGTTGACAATGAAAGTATATCGCTCAAAATACAATTTATCTCTATTTCAAAACCGAGCTCTGGCACCTCTACAAATCCCTGCTTCCCTCTGCGAAGGGCCTATCCATTTACTTTTATGTTGAGTCATCACCCTCTTATTAAAAAGCACTAGCTGGAGACCACAGCCGTCATTTGCATTCATCACTGTTAATTTATATTGGGTGTGACTATGATTGGATCTCTTTTACCATGAATTACAATGACTAGTCAGTCCTTGATCTTTAAAGGTGCTCTGCATTTATGTTTTGCGGTCTCAGAAAGGGCTAGCGAGATACCATCTTGTTATATCATATTATGATTGTTTTGAGAAAGTGTTGTCATCCGAGATTTATTATTATGGCTTGCTAGTTGATTATGCTATTGATATGAGTAATTATGAGACCTGAGAATTATTGCAAATGTGGTTAGTTATGATCTATGCTGTGATACGTCCATTTTGCATCATGCTTTTATATCGATATTTATCGCATTATGGACTGTTATTTCACTCTATGTCACAATACTTATGGCTATTCTCTCTTAGTTTACAAGGTTTACATAAGGAGGGAGAATGCCGGCAGCTGGAATTCTAGGCTAGAAAAGGAGCAAATATTAGAGACCTATTCTGCGCAACTCCAAAAGTCCTGAAACTCCACGGAACATCTAAAAATAAATAAAGAAAAATCCTCGTCAAAGATGAAGGCCAGGGGGCCCACACCCTGCTCACGAGGGTACCCCCCCCCTAGGGCGCGCCCCCTACCTCATGGGCCCCCTGGTGGCTCTCCAATGTCCATCTTATCCTATATGAAGTCTTTCGATGAGAAAAAATAAGAAGAAACTTTTTGGGACGAGACTCCGCCGCCACGAGGCGGAACCTTGGCGGATCCAATCTAGAGCTCCAGCAGAGCTGTTCTGCCGGGGATACTTCCCTCCGGGAGGGGGAAATCATCACCATCGTCATCACCAATGCTCCTCTCATCGGGAGAGGGAAATCTCCATCAACATCTTCACCAGCACCATCTCATCTCCAAACCCTAGTTCATCTCTTGTATCCAATTCTTGTCTCAAAGTCCGGGATTGGTGCTAGTAGGTTGCTAGTAGTGTTGATTACTCCTTGTAGTTGATGCTAGTTGGTTTATTTGGTGGAAGATCATATGTTAGATCCTATATGCATATTATTACCCCTCTGATTATGAACATGAATATGCTTTGTGAGTAATTACGTTTGTTCCTGAGGACAAGGGAGAAGTCTTGCTATTAGTAGTCATGTGAATTTGGTATTCGTTTGATATTTTGATAAGATGTATGTTGTCTAGCCTCTAGTGGTGTTATGTGAACGTCGACTACATAACACTTCACCATTATTTGGGCCTAGAGGAAGCCATTGGGAAGTAATAAGTAGATGATGGGTTGCTAGAGTGACAGAAGCTTAAACCCTAGTTTATGCGTTGCTTCGTAAGGGGCTGATTTGGATCCGTATATTTCATGCTATGGTTAGGTTTACCTTAATACTTTTGTTGTAGTTGCGGATGCTTGCAATAGAGGTTAATCATAAGTGGGATGCTTGTTCAAGTAAGAACAGCACCCAAGCACCGGTCCACCCACATATCAAATTATCAAAGTATCGAACGCGAATCATATGAACGTGATGAAAACTAGCTTGACGATATTCCCATGTGTCCTCGGGAGCGCTTTTCCTATTATAAGAGTTTGTTACGGCTTGTCCTTTGCTACAAAAGGATTGGGCCACCTTGCTGCACTTTATTTACTTTTGTTACTTGTTGCTCGTTACAATCTATCTTATCACAAAACTATCTGTTACCACTTATTTCAGTACTTGCAGAGAATACCTTGCTGAAAACCGCTTATCATTTCCTTCTGCTCCTCGTTGGGTTCGACACTCTTACTTATCGAAAGGACTACGATAGATCCCCTATACTTGTGGGTCATCAAGACTCTTTTCTGGCGCCGTTGTCGGGGAGTGTAGCGCCTTTGTTAGGTGGAATTTGGTAAGGAGAAATTTATATAGTTTGCTGAAATTTACTGTCACTTGTTACTATGGAAAGTAATTCTTTGAGGGGCTTGTTCGGAGTATCTTCACCCCGTCTAGTAGATCAAAGAGTTGCTCCTCAACCTACTGAACCTATTGAAAATGAAACTCCTTTTGAATTTCCTTCGGGTATGATGGAAAAACTGCTAGCTGACCCTTTTACAGGAGATGGAACAAAGCATCCTGATGGGCACTTAATATATCTGGATGAAGTTTGTGGATTATTTAAGCTTGCAGGTATACCCGATGATGTTGCTAAGAAGAAGGTCTTCCCTTTATCTTTGAAGGGAGATGAATTGATATGGTATAGGCTATGTGATGATATGAGATCATGGGACTATAAAAGATTGAAGTTGGAATTTCATCAAAAGTATTACCCTATGCATCTTGTTCATCGTGATTGCAATTATATATATAATTTCTGGCCTCACGAAGGAGAAAGCATCGCTCAAGCTTGGGGGGCTTAAATCAATGTTATATTCATGCCCCAATCATGAGCTCTCAAGAGAAATTATTATTCAAAATTTATACGCTCGGCTTTCTGATAACAATCGCACCATGCTCGATACTTCTTGTGCTGGCTCTTTTATGATGAAGACTACTGAATTCAGATGGAATTTATTGGATAGAATTAAACACAACTCTGAAGATTGGGACCTCGACAAAGGTAAGGAGTCAGGTATGACACCTAAGTTTGATTGTGTTAAATCATTTATGGACACCGATATTTTCTGTAAGTTTAGCTCTAAATATGGACTTGACTCCGAGATAGTAGCTTCTTTCTGTGAATCTTTTGCTACTTATGTTGATCTCCCTAAGGAGAAGTGGTTTAAATATCATCCTCCCGTAGAAGTAAAAGTAGCTGCACCTATTAAAGTTGAAGAAAAGACTGTCACTTATAATGATCCTATTGTTCCTACTTCTTATATTGAGAAACCACCTTTCCCTGTTAGAATAAAGGATCATGCTAAAGCTTCTACTGTTGTTCGTAAAAGCAATATTAGAACTTATACACCTCCTGAGCAAGTTAAAGTAGAACCTAATATTGCTATTGTTAAAGATCTCTTATCTGATAATATTGATGGGCATGTTATTCAGTTCGAAGGTGAAACTGCTAGAATTGCTAAACCTTTCCTAAAGATAAACATAGACATGTGGTAGGCGTGCCTGTTATTTCTGTTAAAATAGGAGATCATTGTTATCATGGCTTATATGATATGGGTGCAATTGCTAGTGTTATACCGCATACTTTATATGAAGAAATTAAGAATGAAATTGCACCTGCTGAGTTAGAAGGTATTGATGTCACAATTAAACTTGCCAATAGAGATACTATTTCACCAATTGGAATTGTTAGAGATGTTGAAGTCTTGTGTGGGAAAACTAAATATCCTGCTAATTTTCTTGTTCTTACTTCTCCGCAAGATAGCTTTTGTCCCATTATATTTGGTAGACCCTTCTTAAATACTGTCAATGCTACCATAGATTGCACAAAGAATGTTGTTACTGTTGGCTTGGATGATATGGTTCATGAGTTTAATTTCTCTAAATTTAGTAAACAACATCGTGAGGAAGAATTACCTAGTAAGGATGAAATTATTGGTCCTGCTTCTATTGCCATACCTCCTAGTGATCCTTTAGAACACTATTTGCTAGACCATGAAAATGATATGTTCATGAATGAAAGAAGGGAAATAGATGAAGTATTCTTTAAATAGGAACCTATTCTGCAACACAATTTGCCTATTGAAATTTTAGGGGATCCTCCCCCACCCAAGGGTGATCCCGTGTTTGAGCTTAAACCGTTGCCTGATAATCTTAAATATGCTTATCTTGATGAAAAGAAGATATATCATGTTATTATTAGTGCTAACCTTTCAGAGCATGAAGAAGAAAGATTATTGAAAACTCTGAAGAAGCATCGTGCTGCAATTGGATATACTCTTGATGATCTTAAGGGCATTAGTCCCACTCTATGTCAACATAAAATAAATTTGGAAGCAGATGCCAAACCAGTTCGTGATCCTCAATGACGTCTGAATCCTAAAATGAAAGAAGTGGTAAGAAAAGAAATACTAAAGCTTCTGGAGGCAGGTATAATCTATCCCGTTGCTGATAGTGAGTGGGTAAGTCCTGTCCATTGTGTCCCTAAGAAGGGAGGTATTACTGTTGTTCCTAATGATAAAGATGAATTGATTCCACAAAGAATTATCACAGGTTATAGGATGGTAATTGATTTCCGCAAATTAAATAAAGCTACTAAGAAAGATCATTACCCCTTACCTTTTATTGATCAAATGCTAGAAAGATTATGCAAACATACACACTATTGCTTTCTAGATGGTTATTCTGGTTTCTCTCAAATACCCGTGTCGGCTAGAGATCAATCAAAGACTACTTTTACATGCCCTTTTGGTACTTTTGCTTATAGACGTATGCCTTTTGGTTTATGTAATGCACCTACTACCTTTCAAAGATGCATGATGGCTATATTCTCTGACTTTTGTGAAAAGATTTGTGAGGTTTTCATGGACGACTTTTCTGTCTATGGTTCCTCTTTTGATGATTTCTTGAGCAATCTTGATTGAATTTTGCAGAGATGTGAAGAAACTAATCTTGTCTTGAATTGGGAAAAGTGCCACTTTATGGTTAAAAAAATGAAGGTATTGTTTTGGGGCATAAAGTTTCTGAAAGAGGTATTGAAGTTGATAAAGCCAAGGTTGATGCTATTGAAAAGATGCCATGTCCCAAGGACATCAAAGGTATAAGAAGTTTCCTTGGTCACACCGGATTTTATAGGAGGTTCATTAAGGACTTCTCAAAAAATTCCCGGCCTCTGACTAATTTATTGCAAAAAGATATACCATTTGTCTTTGATGATGATTGTGTAGAAGCATTTGAAATACTTAAGAAAGCATTAGTCACTGCACCTGTTGTTCAGCCACCTGATTGGAACCTTACCTTTGAAATTATGTGTGATGCTAGTGATTATGTTGTAGGTGTTGTTCTAGGGCAAAGAGTTGATAAGAAATTAAATGTTATTCATTATGCTAGTAAGGCTCTAGACAATGCTCAAAGAAATTATGCTACTACTGAAAAAGAGCTTTTAGCAGTTGTATTTGCTTGTGATAAGTTCAGATCTTATATTGTTGATTCTAAAGTAACTATTCAAACTAATCATGCTGCTATTGAATACCTTATGGAAAAGAAAGATGCTAAACCTAGACTTATTAGATGGGTTCTCTTGCTACAAGAATTTGATTTGCATATTGTTGATAGAAAGGGAGCTGAGAACCCCGTTGCAGACAACTTGTCTAGGTTAGAAAATATTCTTGATGACCCACTACCTATTAATGATAACTTTCCTGATGAACAATTAAATGTTATAAGTACTTCTCGTAGTACTCCATGGTATGCTGATTATGCTAATTATATTGTTGCTAAGTTTATACCACCTAGCTTCACATACCAGCAAAAGAAAAAGTTTCTCTATGATTTAAGACATTACTTTTGGGATGACCCACATCTTTATAAAGAAGGAGTAGATGGTGTTATTAGACATTGTGTACCTGAGCATGAACAGGAACAGATCCTACGCAAGTGTCATTCCGAGTCTTATGGAGGACACCATGCTAGAGATAGAACTGCACATAAGGTATTGCAATCTGGTTTTTATTGGCCTACTCTCTTCAAGGATGCCCGTAAGTTTGTCTTGTCTTGTGATGATTGTCAAAGAATTGGTAATATTAGTAGACGTCAAGAAATGCCTATGAATTATTCACTTGGTATTGAACCGTTTGATGTTTGGGGCTTTGATTGTATGGGACCTTTTCCTGCCTCTAATGGATACACACATATTTTAGTTGCTGTTGATTATGTTACTAAGTGGGTAGAAGCTATTCCAACTAGTAGTGCTGATCATAACACTTCTATTAAAATGCTTAAGGAAGTTATTTTCCCGAGGTTTGGAGTCCCTAGATATTTAATGACTGATGGTGGTTCACACTTTATTCATGGTGCTTTCCGTAAAATGCTTGCTAAATATGATGTTAATCATAGAATTGCATCTCCTTATCACCCTCAGTCTAGTGGTCAAGTAGAGTTGAGCAATAGAGAGCTCAAATTAATTTTGCAAAAGACTGTTAATAGGTCTAGAAAGAATTGGTCCAAAAAACTTGATGATGCATTATGGGCTTATAGAACTGCATATAAAAATCCTATGGGTATGTCTCCGTATAAAATGGTCTATGGAAAAGCATGTCACTTACCTCTCGAACTAGAACATAAGGCATATTGGGCTATTAAAGAGCTTAATTACGATTTTAAACTTGCCGGTGAGAAGAGGTTATTTGATATTAGCTCACTTGATGAATGGAGAACCCAAGCTTATGAAAATGCCAAGTTGTTTAAAGAAAAAGTTGAAAGATGGCATGACAAAAGGATACAAAAGCGTGAGTTTAATGTAGGTGATTATGTATTTCTATACAACTCTCGTTTAAGATTTTTTGCAGGAAAACTTCTCTCTAGATGGGAAGGCCCCTATGTTATCGAAGAGGTCTATCGTTCCGGTGCCATAAAGATTAACAACTTCGAGGGCACAAATCCGAAAGTGGTAAACGGTCAAAGAATCAAACATTATATCTCAGGTAATCCCATAAATGTTGAAACCAATATTATTGAAACCGTAACCCCGGAGGAATACATAAGAGACACTTTCCGGAACGTTTCAGACTCCGAAAAGGAATAGGTATGTGGTACGGTAAGTAAACCGACTCCAAAAACAATTTTTAAGGCAATATTTCTCTGTTTTGGAATATTTAGAAAAATAGAAAAATAGAGTAGCAGCCCGGGAAGGACACGAGGGCCCCACGAGGGTGGTGGGCGTGCCCTACCCCCTGGGCGCGCCCTCTACCTCGTGAGCACCTCGTGTGCCTTCCGGACTCCGTTTTCTTGCACGATACATATTTTGGTCGGTAAAAATTCATTATATAACCTCCCGAAGGTTTTGACTCCCGTATCACGCAAACCCCCTCTGTTTTTGTTTTCGAGCTGTTGCTGCTGCAGATTAGAGCAAGATGTCTTCTCAAGAGTCAATCGGGGAGAGCCGGGTATCTAATCCGGCACCGGAACCAAGGGCAAATAGCGACACTGACCACTTTGGGCCAGCAACAGATGAAAAGATGGAGGCTGACTTGATGAGAGTAGATGCCATGGAGGATGAAGAAGTTACCTCTCGCCTCCGAGCTGGGTTCACGATGGGGGAACTACAAAGCTCGGCTATTCCAAATTCGGTTATCCCTTCTAATGTTAGATTTCTTTCTTATGAAAATATGAAGAGGAGTGTCACTTGTTCTCCTGCATCTATGCAACACCCGTGGGTGCAAGGAGCTTTAGCTTTCACAGGAAAGCTTCATAAGGAAATAATAGACCTCAAATAGCAAGTCAATAAGCTCGAGGAGGAGAACCGCATCCTGAGGGGAATCATCGCCAATAATATTACACCGACAACAAAGAAGGAGATATAATCACATGGGTATGGGCACTCCCCTTGGCAACTGCCAAGCTTGGGGGAGGTGCCCCGGTATCGTATCACAATCACAACTCCTATCTTTACCGTTTTTCTTAGTTCGATCCTATTAGTAGTATCTTGATCTAGTAGAATAAAGTTTATGGCATGATCTAGTTTTGAGTTTTGCTTTATGATCTCCCTTTGTAATCGAGTCCGTGGGCTATATATAATAAAGATTAGTGTTGAGTCAAGGGCTTGATTATTCTGCCATGACCTTGGGTAAATAAAAGAAAAGAGAAAAAGAATAAAAAGAAACAAAAAGTTCATATTGATCTTATTGAGATTAATGACTTCACATAGAAAGAGTATGATGATTAAAAGTTGTTGGGAGTTGGCAAGCATAGCTTTGGTCATTGTTGCAATTAATAGGAAGTAATAAGGAAGGAGAGGTTTCACACATAGATATATTATCATTAACATCTTTTATGATTGAGAGCACTCATTAAAATACGACATGCTAAAGAGTTGATGTTGGACAAGGAAGACAACGTAATGAGTTATGTCTTTCTTATATCTGAGATAAAGTATGTTGTCATGGATCCTCTAACTTGTTGAGCTTGCCTTTCCCCCTCATGCTAGCCAAATTCTCAGCACCAAGTAAAAATACTACTTGTGCCCTTAAACCAGTTTTGCCATGAGAGTCCACCATATCTACCTATGGATTGAGTAAGTTCCTTCAAGTAAGTTGTCATCGGTGCAAAGCAATAAAAATTGCTCTAAATATGTATGATTGATTGGTGTGGGAGAAATAAGCTTTATACGATCTTGTGATGTGGAAGTAATAAAAGCGACGAACTGCATAATAAAGGTTCATATCACAAGGGGCAATATAAAGTGACGTTCTTTCTCATTGAGATTTTATGCATCCAACCATAAAAGCGCATGGCAACCTCTGCTTCCCTCTGCGAAGGGCCTATACTTTATTATTATCTTCTACCTTATGCAAGAGTCACGGTGATTTTCACCTTTTCTTTTTCATTTTATCCTTTGGCAAGCTCAGCATGTTGGAAAGAACATGAGATATATATATATATATATATATATATATATATATATATATATATATATATATATATATATATATCTAATTGGATGTAGGGGAGCATGAACCATTATTGTTGACATTACCCTTGAGGTAAAAGGTTGTGGGGCAAAACTATAAGCCCCTATCTTTCTCTGTGTCCGATTAAAACTCCGTAACCACAAGTATTGCGTGAGTGTTAGCAATTATGGAGGACTAAATGATAGTTGAGTATGTGGACTTGCTTTTTAGCTCTGACATAGACTCTTTCCGATGTTATGATAAATTGCAATTGCTTCAATGACTGAGATTATAGTTTGTCGGAGCCCAATAAGGTTTATGATTTATACTTTTGCATTATGAATAGATCATCACTTGAACATAAGTAATCATATGACAAAATCTATATATGTTGCTATTATGAGAATAATCATGATGCCTTCATGTCCGTATTTTATTTTTATCGACGCCTCTACCTCTAAACATGAGGACATATTTATTGGTATCGACTTTTCGCTTGAGGACAAGCGAGGTCTAAGCTTGGGGGAGTTGATACGTCCATTTTGCATCATGCTTTTATATCGATATTTATCGCATTATGGACTGTTATTTCACTTTATGTCACAATACTTATGGCTATTCTCTCTTATTTTACAAGGTTTACATAAGGAGGCCAGGGGGCCCACACCCTGCTCACGAGGGTGGGGGCGCCCCCTGTTGGGGAACATAGCAGAAATTTAAAATTTTCTACTCATCACCAAGATCAATCTATGGAGTAATCTAGCAACGAGGGGAAGGGGAGTGCATCTACATATCCTTGTAGATCGCTAAGCGGAAGCGTTCAAGTGAACGGTGTTGATGGAGTCGTACTCGTCGTGATCCAAATCACCGATGATCCTAGTGCCGAACGGACGGCACCTCCGCTTTCAACACACGTACAGTTTCCTATCAATACAATTATAGCATGGATAATAAACGATTATCATGAACAAGGAAATATAATAATAACCAGTTTATTATTGCCTCTAGGGAATATTTCCAACAGTCTCCCACTTGCACTAGAGTCAATAATCTAGTTCACATCGCCATGTGATCAACACTCACAGGTCACATCGCCATGTGACCAACATCCAAGAGTCTACTAGACTCAATGATCTAGTTCACATCACTATGTGATAAACACTCAAAGAGTTTTGGGTTTGATCATGTTATGCTGTGAGAGAGGTTGTAGTCAACGGGTCTTGCCATATTCAGATCCCTATGTATTTTGCAAAACTTTATATCGTAGATGCTGCTACCACGTTCCACTTGGAGCTATTCCAAATTATTGCTCCATTATACGTATCTGGTATCTCTACTCAGAGCTATCCGGATAGGTGTTAAGCTTGCATCGACGTAACTGTTTATGTCGAACTCTTTATCACCTCCATAACCGAGAAACATTTCCTTATTCCTCTAAGGATAATTTTGACCGCTATCTGGTGATCCAGTCCTAGATCACCTTTGTACCCTCTTGCCAGACATGTGGCAAGGCACACATCAGGTGTGGTACTTTAGCATGGCATACCGTATAGAGCCTATGACAACAGCATAGGGGACGACCTTCGTCCTTCCTCTTTCTTCTGCCGTGGTCAAGCTTTGAGTCTTACTCAACTTCACACCTTACAACTCAGGTCAGAACCCCTTCTTTGACTGATCTACTTTGAACACCTTCAAAAACATGTCAAGGTGTGCGTTCTTTGAAAGTATCATCAGGCGTCTTGATCTATCTCTATAGATCTTCCTTTGAAAAACACTCTTCAAACAACCGTTTATGCTTTCCAGAAATTCTACATTATTTCGAATCAACAATATGTCGTCCACATATACTTATCATAAATGTTGTAGTGCTCCCACTCACTTTCTTGTAAATACAAGTTTCTAGCAAACATTGTATAAACCTAAAAGCTTTGATCACTCCATCAAAGCATATATTCCGACTCCGAGATGCTTGCTCTAGTCCATAGAAGGATTGCTGGAGCCAGCATACCTTTTAGCATCCTTAGGATCGACAAAACCTTTTATTGTATCACATACAACTTTTCTTACGAAAACTGGTAAGAAAACTTGTTTTGACATCCATCTGTAAGATTTCATAATCAAAAAATACAGCTAATGCTATCATGATTCCGACGGACTTAAGCATCGCTACGGGTGAGAAATTCTCATCGTAGTCAACTCCTTGAACTTGTGAAAAGTTTCTTTCCCACAAGTCGAGCTTCATAGACGGTAACATTACCGCCCACGTCCGTCTTCTTCTCAAAGATCCATTTATCTCAATGGCTTGCCGATCAACGGGCAAGTCCACCAAAGTCCATACTTTGTTCTGATACATGGATCCTATCTCGGATTTCATGGCTTCTAACCATTTGTCGGAATATCTGGCCCACCATCGCTTCTCCATAGCTCGTAGGTTCACTGCTGTCTAACAACATGATATCTAAGACAGGATTACCGTACCACTTAGGAGTAGTACATATCCTTGTCGACCTACGAGGTTCGATAGCAACTTGATCCGAAGCTTCATGATCACTATCATTAACTTCCTATTCAATAGACGTAGGCGCCACAGAAAACATCTTTCTGTGTTGCATCACTCTCTGGTTGAAGTAAAGGTTCGACAACCTCATCATGTTCTATCTTCCTCCCACTCAATTCTTTCGAGAGAAACTCCTTCTCGAGAAAGGGCCCGTTCTTAGCGACAAACAATTTGCCCTCAGATCTGAGATAGAAGGTATACCCAACTGTCACCCTTGGGTATCCTATGAAGATGTGTTTGTCCACTTTGGGTTCGAGCTTCTCCGGCTGAAGCCTTAAGCATCGCAGCCCCAAACATTAAGAAACGACAACTTTGGTTTCTTGCCAAACCAATGTTCTTATGATGTCGTCTCAATGGACTTAGATGGTGTCCTATATAAAGTGAATGCAGCTGTCTCTAACGCATAACCTCAAAATGAAAACGGTAGATTGATAAGAGACATCATAGATCGCACCATATCTCATAAGGTTTGACTACGACGTCCGGACACACCATAACCCAGTGGTGTTCCAGGTGGCTTCAACTGTGAAACAATTTCACAATGTATTAAGTGATTGCCAAACTCATAACTCATAAATTCTCATCGATCAGATCATAGGAATTTGATCTTCTTGTCATGATGGTTCTTAACTTCACTCTGAAATTTCTTGAACCTTTCAAACGTTTCAGACTTGTGCTTCATTAAGTAAATATACCTATATCTACCCAAATCGTCAGTGAAGATGAGAAAATAGCGATATCCACCGCACGCTTCAATTCTCATTGGATCACACGCATCAGCATGCATGATTTCCAACAAGTCACTTGCCCGTTTCATTGTACCTGAAAACGGGGTCTTAGTCATCCTGCCCATGAGGCATGGCTTGCATGTGACAAGTGATTCAAAATCAAGTGACTCCAAACATCCATCGACATGGAGTTTCTTCATGCATCTTACGCCAATATGACCTAAGCGGCAGTGCCATGAGAAAGTGGTACTATCATTATTAACTCTACATCTTTTGGCGTGAACATGTGTATTACCACGACCGAGATTCAATGAACCATTCACATAGGGTGCATGACCATGAAAGGTATTATTCATGTAAACAGAATAACCAGTATTCTCTAACTTAAATGAATAACCGTATTGCAATGAACATGATCTAATCATATTCATGCTCAACGTAGACACCTGATAACATTTATCTAGGTTCAATATTAATCCCGAAGGCAGATGGAGCGTGCGATGGTGATCTCATCAACTTTGGAAACACTTCCAACACACATCGTCACCTCGCCCTTAGCCAGTCTCCGTTTAGTCTGTAGCTTTTGCTTCAAGTCACCAATAATAGCAACTGAACCGGTATCCAATACCCAGGTGCTACCAGGAGTACTAGTGAGGTACACACTAATAACACATATATACTTTGTTGAAGTTGCCAGCCTTCTTATCTACCATGCATTTGGGGTAATTCCGCTACCAGTGACCGTTCCCCTTGCAATAGAAGCACTCAGTCTCAGGTTTGGGTTCAACCTTGGGTTCCTTCACTGGAGCAGCAACTAGTTTGTCATCCATGAAGTTTCCCTTCTAGCCCTTGCCCTTCTTGAAACCAGTGGTCTTGTTAAACCGTCAACACTTGATGCTCCTTCTTGATTTCTACCTTTTGCGGTCTTAAGCACCGCGAACAGCTCCGGGATCAACTCCATCCCTTGCATGTCATAGTTCATCACAAAGATCTAGTAGCTTAGTGATAGTGGCTAGAGAACTCTATCAATCACTATCTTATCTGGAAGTTTAACTCCCACTTGATTTAAGTGATTGTAGCACCCAGACATTCTGAGCACATGCTCATTAGCTGAGCTATTCTCCTCCATCTTGTTGGCAAAAGAACTTGTCAGAGGTCTCACACCTCTCAACACGGGCATGAGCCTGAAATCCCAATTTCAGCTCTTGGAACATCTCATATGTTCTATGGCGTTCAAAACGTCATTGGAATCCCGATTCTAAGCCGTAAAGTATGGTGCACTAAACTATCAAGTAGTCATCAGGATGTGTCTGTCAGGTGTTCACAACATCCACAGACGACGTTGTAGGGGTTTGCACATCGAGCGGTGCATCAAAGACGTAAGCCTTCTGTGTAGCAGTGAGGACACTCCTCGGACTACGGACCTAGTCCGCATCATTGCTTACAATATCTTTAAACTTAATCTTTCTCTAGGAACGTATTGAAATAGGGAGCTACAACATGAACTATTTATCTACAACATATTTGCAAAGACAATTTAGACTATGTTCATGATAATTGGGTTAATCTAATCAAATTATTTAATGAACTCCCACTCAAATAGACATCCCTCTAGTCATCTAAGTGAAACATGATCCGAGTCAACTAGGCTGTGTCCGATCATCACGTGAGACAGACTAGTCAACATCGGTGAACATCTTCATGTTGATAGTATCTTCTATACGACTCATGCTCGACCTTTCGGTCTTCCGTGTTCCGAGGCCATGTCTGTACATGCTAGGCTCTCAAGTCAACCTAAGTGTATTGCGTGTGTAAATCTGGCTTACACCCATTGTATTCGAACGTTAGAATCTATCACACCCGATCATCATGTGGTGCTTCGAAACGACGAACCTTCGCAATGGTGCACAGTTAGGGGGAACACTTTTCTTGAAATTTTAGTGAGGGATCATCTTATTTAAGCTACTGTCGTTCTAAGCAAATAAGATGTAAAACATGATAAACATCACATGCAATCAAATAGTGACATGATATGGCCAATATCATTTTTGTTCCTTTTGATCTCCATCTTCGGGGCTCCATGATCATCATTGTCACCGGCATGACACCATGATCTCCATCATCGTGTCTTCTTGAAGTTGTCTCGTCATCTATTACTTCTACTACTATGGCTAATGCTTTAGCAATAAAGTAAAGTAATTACATGACGTTTATGTTGACACGTAGGTAATAAATAAATTAAGACAACTCCTATGGCTCCTGTGGGTTGTCATACTCATCGACATGCAAGTCGTGATTCCTATTACAAGAACATGATCAATCTCATACATCACATATATCATTCATCACATCCTTTTGTCCATATCACATCACAAGGCTCATGCTGCAAAAACAAGTTAGGCGTCCACTAATTATTGTTGCAAGTTTTTACGTGGCTGCTATAGGTTTCTAGCAAGAACGTTTCTTACCTACACCAAAACCACAACGCGATATGCCAATTTCTATTTACCCTTCATAAGGACCCTTTTCATCGAATCCGATCCGACTAAAGTGGGAGAGACAGACACCCGCTAGCCACCTTATGCAACTAGTGCATGTCAGTCGGTGGAACCAGTCTCACGTAAGAGTACGTGTAAGGTCGGTCCAGGCCGCTTTATCCCACGATGTCGCCGAATCAAGATAATACTAGTAACGGCAAGTAAATTGACAAAATCGACGCCCACAACTGCTTTGTGTTCTACTCGTGCATAGAAACTACGCATAGACCTAGCTCATGATGCCATTGTTGGGGAATGTAGCAGAAATTTAAAATTTTCTACGCATCACCAAGATCAATCTATGGAGTAATCTAGCAATGAGGGGAAGGGGAGTGCATCTACATACCCTTGTAGATCGCTAAGCGGAAGCGTTCAAGTGAACGGGGTTAATGGAGTCGTACTCGTCATGATCCAAATCACCGATGATCCTAGTGCCGAACGGAAGGCACCTCCGCGTTCAACAAACATACACCCCGGTGACGTCTCCTACGCCTTGATCCAGCAAGGGGAGAAGGAGAGGTTGGGGAAGACTCCATCCAGAAGCAGCACGACGGCGTGGTGGTGGTGGAGGAGTGCGGGACTCCAGCAGGGCTTCGCCAAGCACTACGAGAGACGAGGAGGGAGAGGGGTAGGGCTGCGCCAACAGGGGAGGAACTTCATGTATTGGGCTGCCCCTTTGCCTCCACTATATATAGGGGGAGAGGGAGGGCTGCGCCCCCACCTAGGGTTTCCTCCCTAGGGGTGGCGGCAGCCCTAGATCCCATCTAGGGTGGCGGCCACAAGGGGGAGAGGGGGAGGCGCACCTGAGGTGGGCCTTAGGGCCCATCTGCCCTAGGGTTTGCCCCCCTCCCCTCTTGGAGGCGCCTTGGGCCTTGGTGGGAGGCGCCCCAGCCCACCTAGGGGCTGGTCCCTTCCCACTATTGGCCCATGTAGGCCTCCCGGGCTGGTGGCCCCACCTGGTGGACCCCCGGACCCCTCCGGTGGTCCCGGTACACTACCGGTGATGCCCGGAACACTTCTAGTGGCCAAAACCATACTTCCTATATATCAATCTTTACCTACGGACCATTCTGGAACTCCTGGTGATGTCCGGGATCTCATCCGGGACTCCGAACAACATTCGGTAACCGCGTACATACTTTCCCTATAACCCTAGCGCCATTGAACCTTAAGTGTGTAGACCCTACGGGCTCGGGAGTCATGCAGACATGGCCGAGACAACTCACCGGTAAATAACCAACAGTGGGATTTGGATACCCATGTTGGCCCACATGCTCCACGATGATCTCATCGGATGAACCACGATGTCAAGGACTTAATCAATCACGTATACAATTCCCTTTGTCCAGCGGTATTGTACTTGCCCGAGATTCGATCGTCGGTATCCGATACCTTGTTCAATCTCGTTACCGGCAAGTCTCTTTACTCCTTCCGTAACACATCATCCCGTCATCAACTCCTTGGTCACATTGTGCACATTATGATGATGTCCTACCGAATGGGCCCAGAGATACCTCTCCGTTTACACGGAGTGACAAATCCCAGTCTCGATTCGTGCCAACCCAACAGACACTTTCGGAGATACCTGTAGTGTACCTTTATAGCCACCCAGTTACATTGTGACGTTTGGCACATCCAAAGCACTCCTACGGTATCCGGGAGTTGCACAATCTCATGGTCTAAGGAAATGATACTTGACATTAGAAAAGCTTTAGCAAACGAACTACATGATCTTGTGCTAGGCTTAGGATTGGGTCTTGTCCATCACATGATTCTCCTAATGATGTGATCCCGTTATCAACGACATCCAATGTCCATGGTCAGGAAACCATAACCATCTATTGATCAATGAGCTAGTCAACTAGAGGCTTACTAGGGACATGGTGTTGTCTATGTACCCACACATGTATCTGAGTTTCCTATCAATACAATTATAGCATGGATATAAACGATTATCATGAACAAGGAAATATAATAATAACCAATTTATTATTGCCTATAGGGCATATTTCCAACCCCCCCCCCCCCCTAGGGCGCGCCCCCTACCTCGTGGGCCCCCTGGTGGCTCTTCGACATCCATCTTCTCCTATATGAAGTCTTTCGATGAGAAAAAATAAGAAGAAACTTTTCGGGACGAGACTCCGCCGCCACGAGGCAGAACCTTGGCGGATCCAATCTAGAGCTCCGGCAGAGCTGTTCTGCCGGGGATACTTCCCTCCAGGAGGGGGAAATCATCACCATCGTCATCACCAATGCTCCTCTCATCGGGACAGGGCAATATTTGTTGGAAATATGCCCTAGAGGCAATAATAAATTAGTTATTATTATATTTCCTTGTTCATGATAATCGTTTATTATCCATGCTAGAATTGTATTGATAGGAAACTCAGATACATGTGTGGATACATAGACAACACCATGTCCCTAGTAAGCCTCTAGTTGACTAGCTCGTTGATCAATAGATGGTTACGGTTTCCTAACCATGGACATTGGATGTCAATGATAACGGGATCACATCATTAGGAGAATGATGTGATGGACAAGACCCAATCCTAAGCCTAGCACAAGATCATGTAGTTCGTATGCTAAAGCTTTTCTAATGTCAAGTATCATTTCCTTAGACCATGAGATTGTGCAACTCCCGGATACCGTAGGAGTGCTTTGGGTGTGCCAAACGTCACAACGTAACTGGGTGGCTATAAAGGTACACTACAGGTATCTCCGAAAGTGTCTGTTGGGTTGGCACGAATCAAGACTGGGATTTGTCACTCCGTGTAAATGGAGAGGTATCTCTGGGCCCACTCGGTAGGACATCATCATAATGTGCACAATGTGACCAAGGAGTTGATCACGGGATGATGTGTTACGGAATGAGTAAAGAGACTTTCCGGTAACGAGATTGAACAAGGTATCGGGATACCGACGATCGAATCTCGGGCAAGTATCGTACCGCTAGACAAAGGGAATTGTATATGGGATTGATTAAGTCCTTGACATCATGGTTCATCCGATGAGATCATCGTGGAACATGTGGGAGCCAACATGGGTATCCATATCCCGCTGTTGGTTATTGACTAGAGAGTCATCTCGGTCATGTCTGCATGTCTCCCGAACTCGTAGGGTCTACACACTTAAGGTTCGGTGACGCTAGGGTTATAAAGATATTAGTATGCGGTAACCCAAAAGTTGTTCGGAGTCTCGGATGAGATCCCGGACGTCACGAGGAGTTCTGGAATGGTCCGGAGGTAAAGAATTATATATAGGAAGTGCTATTTCGGCCATCGGGACAAGTTTCGGGGTCACCAGTATTGTACCGGGACCACCGGAAGGGTCCCGGGGGTCCACCGGGTGGGGCCACCTGCCACGGGGGGCCACATGGGCTGTAGGGGGTGCGCCTTGGCCTGTATGGGCCAAGGGCACCAGCCCCAAGAGGCCCATGCGCCAAGAGATAAGGAAAGGAAGAGTCCTAAAGGGGGAAGGCACCTCCGAGGTGCCTTGGGGAGGAGGGACTCCTCCCTGGCCGCACCCTTCCTTGGAGGAAGGGCCAAGGCTGCGCCCCCTCTCCCTTGGCCCTATATATAGTGGGGTGAAGGGAGGGCAACCATACCTAAGCCCTGGCGCCTCCCTCTCCCTCCCATGACACATCTCCCTCCTCCCGCAGCGCTTGGCGAAGCCCTGTTGGAATCCCGCTACTTCCACCACCACGCCGTCGTGCTGCTAGATCTCCATCAACCTCTCCTCCCCCCTTGCTGGATCAAGAAGGAGGAGACATTGCTGCTTCGTACGTGTGTTGAACGCGTAGGTGCCGTCCGTTCGGCGCTAGGATCATCGGTGATTTGGATCACGACGAGTACGACTCCATCAACCCCGTTCTCTTGAACGCTTCCACGTGTGATCTACAAGGGTATGTAGATCCACTCCTCCCTTGTTGCTAGATGAATCCATAGATTGATCTTGGTGACACGTAGGAAAATTTTGAATTATTGCTACGTTCCCCATCAGTGGCATCATGAGCTAGGTCTATGCGTAGTTTCTATGGACGAGTAGAACACAAAGTAGTTGTGGGCGTTGATTTTGTTCAATATGCTTACCGTTACTAGTCCAATCTTGATTCGGTGGCATTGTGGGATGAAGCGGCCCGGACCGACCTTACACGTACTCTTACGTGAGACTGGTTCCACCGACTAACATGCACTAGTTGCATAAGGTGGCTAGCGGGTGTCTGTCTCTCCCACTTTAGTCGGATCGGGTTCGATGAAAAGGGTCCTTATGAAGGGTAAATAGCAATTGGCATATCACGTTGTGGTTTTTGCGTAGGTAAGAAACGTTCTTGCTAGAAACCCATAGCAGCCACGTAAAACATGCAAACAACAATTAGAGGACGTCTAACTTGTTTTTGCAGGGTATGCTATGTGATGTGATATGGCCAAAAGGATGTGATGAATGATATATGTGATGTATGAGATTGATCATGTTCTTGTAATAGGAATCACGACTTGCATGTCGATGAGTATGACAACCGGCAGGAGCCATAGGAGTTGTCTTAATTTATTTATGACCTGTGTGTCAACAATAAACGTCATGTAATTACTTTACTTTATTGCTAACCGTTAGCCATAGTAGTAGAAGTAATAGTTGGCGAGACAACTTCATGAAGACACGATGATGGAGATCATGATGATGGAGATCATGATGATGGAGACATGGTGTCATGCCGGTGACGATGATGATCATGGAGCCCCGAAGATGGAGATCAAGAGGAGCAATATGATATTGGCCATATCATGTCACTATTTGATTGCATGTGATGTTTATCATGTTTATACATCTTATTTGCTTAGAACGACGGTAGTAAATAAGATGATCCCTCACTAAAATTTCAAGAAGGTGTTCCCCCTAACTGTGCACCGTTGCGAAAGTTCATCGTTTCGAAGCACCACGTGATGATCGGGTGTGATAGATTCTTACGTTCGAATACAACGGGTGTTGACGAGCCTAGCATGTACAGACATGGCCTCGGAACACACGCGAAACACTTAGGTTTACTTGACGAGCCTAGCATGTACAGACATGGCCTCGGAACACAAGAGACCGAAAGGTCGAGCATGAGTCGTATGGTAGATACGATCAACATGAAGATGTTCACCGATGATGACTAGTCCGTCTCACGTGATGATCGGACACGGCCTAGTTGACTCGGATCATGTAATCACTTAGATGAATAGAGGGATGTCTATCTGGGTGGGTTTTCACAAGATGAACTTAATTATCCTGAACATAGTCAAAAGGTCTTCGCAAATTATGTCGTAGCTCGCGCTTCAGTTCTACTATTTGGATATGTTCCTAGAGAAAATTTAGTTGAAAGATGATAGTAGCAATTATGCGGACTAGGTCCGTAAACTGAGGATTGTCCTCATTGCTTCATAGAAGGCTTATGTCCTTAATGCACTGCTCAGTGTGCTAAACCTCAAACATCATCTGTAGATGTTGGGAACATCTGACATACAAATTTTGATAACTACGTGATAGTTCAGTTAAACGGTTTAGAGTTGAGGCACCGAAGACGTTTTGAAACGTCGCGAAACATATGAGATGTTTCGATGGCTGAAATTGGGATTTCAGGCTCGTGCCCACGTCAAGAGGTATAAGACCTCCGACGATTTTCTTAGCCTGCAAACTAAGGGAGAAAAGCTCAATTGTTGAGCTTGTGCTCAGATTGTCTGAGTACAACAATCATTTGAATCGAGTGGGAGTTGATCTTCCAGATGAGATAGTGATGTTTCTCCGAAGTCATTACCACCAAGCTGCTAGAGCTTCGTGATGAACTATAATATATCAGGGACATATATGATGATCCTTGAGATATTCGCGATGTTTGACATCACAAAAGTAGAAATCAAGAAGGGCAAGGGCAAGAAGGGATACTTCATGAAACGGCAATTCAGCTGCTGCTCTAGTGAAGAAACCCAAGGTTGAACCCAAACCCGAAACTAAGTGCTTCTGTAATAAGAGGAACAGCCACTGGAGCAGAATTACCCTAGATACTTGGTAGATGAGAAGGCTGGCAAAGTCAATAGAAGTATATTGGATATACATTGTGTTAATGTGTACTTTACTAGTACTCCTAATAGCACCATGGTATTATATACCGATTCGGTTGCTAAATGTTAGTAAACTCGAAATAAAAGGCTGCAGAGTAAACGGAGACTAGCTAAAGGTGAGCTGGCAATATGTGTTGGAAGTGTTTCCAAGGTTGATATGATCAAGCATCGCACGCTCCCTCTACCATCAAGATTGGTGTTAAAACCTAAATAATTGTTATTTGGTGTTTGCGTTGAGCATAGACATGATTGGATTATGTCTATCGCGATACGGTTATTCATTTAAGGAGAATAATGGTTACTCTGTTTATTTGAATAATACCTTCAATGGTCTTACGCCTAAAATGAATGGTTTATTGAATCTCGATCGTAGTGATACACATGTTCATGCCAAAAGATATAGGATAGTAATGATAGTACCACCTACTTGTGGCACTGCCACTTAAGTCATATCGGTATAAAACGCATGAAGAAGCTCCATGTTGATGGATCTTTGGACTCACTCATTTTTGAAAGGATTGAGACATGCGAACCATGTTTGTTGGTAGATATGCATATACAAATGGATCGTTTGGACTCACTTGATTTTGAATCACTTGAGACATGCAAATCATACCACATGGGCAAGATGACTGAAAGCCTCATTTTCAGTAAAATGGAACAAGAAAGCAACTTGTTGGAAGTAATACATTTTGATGTGTGCAGTCCAATGAGTGTTGAGGCGTGTAGTGGATATCGTTATGTTCTTACTTCACAGATGATTTGAGTAGATGTTGAGTACATTTACTTGATGAATCATGAGTCTGAATTATTGAAAGGTTCAAGTAATTTCAGGGTGAAGTTGAAAGATCGTCGTGACAAGAGGATAAAATATCTATGATATGATCATAGAGATGAATATCTGAATTACGAGTTTGGCACAGAATTAAGACATTGTGGAAATTGTTTCACAACTAATACAGCCTGGAACACCATAGTGTGATGGTGTGTCCGAACATCATAATTGCACCCTATTGGATATGATGCATACCATGATGTCTCTTATCGAATTACCACGATAGTTTATGGGTTAGGCATTAGAGACAACCACATTCACTTTAAATAGGGCACCACGTAATTCCGATGAGATGACACCGTATGAACTATGGTTTAGAGAAACCTAAGCTGTCATTTCTTAAAAGTTTGGGGCTGCGACGCTTATGTGAAAAAAGTTTCAGGCTGATAAGCTCGAACCCAAAGCGGATAAATGCATCTTCATAGGACACCCAAAACAGTTGGGTATACCTCCTGTCTCAGATCCGAAAGCAATAAGGGATTGTTTCTGGAATCGGGTCCTTTCTCGAGGAAAAGTTTCTCTCGAAAGAATTGAGTGGGAGGATGGTGGAGACTTGATGAGGTTATTGAACCGTCTCTTCAACTAGTGTGTGGCAGGGCACAGGAAGTTGTTCCTGTGGCACCTACACCAATTGAAGTGGAAGCTTATGATAGTGATCATGAAACTTCAGATCAAGTCACTACCAAACCTCGTGGGATGACAAGGATGCGTACTACTTCAGAGTGGTACGTAATCCTGTCTTGGAAGTCATGTTGCTAGACAACAATGAACCTACGAGCTATGGAGAAGCGATGGTGGGCCCGGATTCCGATAAATGGCTCGAGGCCATAAAATCCGAGAGAGGATCCATGTATGAAAACAAAGTGAAGACTTTGGCAGAACGGCTCGATGGTCGTAAGGCTATTGAGTACAGATGGATTTTAAAAAGGAAGACGGACAATGATGGTAAGTATCACCATTAAGAAAGCTCGACTTGTCGTTAAGATTTTTTCCGACAAGTTCAAGGAGTTGACTATGATGAGACTTTCTCACTCGTAGCGATGCTAAGAGTCTGTTGGAATTATATTAGCGATTACTGCATTATTTATGAAATCTTGCAGATAGGATGTCAAAAACCATTGTTTCCTCAACGCTTTCTTGAGGAAAGGTTGTATGTGATACAACCGGAAGGTTTTGTCAATCCTGAAAGATGCTAATAAGTATGCAAAGCTCCAGCAATCCTTCTAAGGACTGGAGTAAGCATCTCGGAGTTGGAATGTATGCTTTGGTGAGATGATCAAAGATTTTGGGTGTATACAAAGTTTATGAGAAACTTGTATTTCCAAAGAAGTGAGTGGGAGCACTATAGAATTTCTGATGAATATATGTTGTTGACATGTTGTTAATCAGAAATGATATAGAATTTTGGAAAGCATATAGGGTTATTTGGAAAGTGTTTTTCAATGGAAAGCCTAGATTAAGCTACTTGAACATTGAGCATCAAGATCTATAAGGATAGATCAAAACGCTTAACGGTACTTTCAAATGAGCACATACCTTGACATGATCTTGAAGGTGTTCAAGATGGATCAGTCAAAGAAGGAGTTCTTGCCTGAGTTGTAAGGTATGAAGTTAAGACTTAAAGCTCGACCACAACAGAATAGAGAGAAAGGACGAAGGTCGTCCCCTATGCTTAAGACATAGGCTCTACAGTATGCTATGCTGTGTACCGCACCTGAAATGTGCCTTGCCATGAGTCAGTCAAGGGGTACAAGAGTGATCTAAGAATGGATCACATGACAGCGGTCAAAGTTATCCTTAGTAACTAGTGGACTAAGGAATTTTCTCGATTATGGAGGTGGTAAAAGAGTTCGTCGTAAAGGGTTACGCCGATGCAAACTTTGACACTAATCCAGATTATTCTGAGTAGTAAACTGGATTCGTATAGTAGAACAGTTATTTGGAATAGCTCCAAATGTAGCGTAGTAGTTGTATCTACAAGATGACATAAGAAATTTGCGAAGTACATACGGATCTGAAAGATTCAGACCCGTTGACTATAACATCTCTCACAAGCATAACATGATCAAACCCAGAACTCATCGAGTGTTAATCACATGGTAATGTGAACTAGATTATTGACTCTAGTAAACTCTTTGGGTGTTAGTCACATGGGGATGTGACCTTGAGTGTTAATCACATATCGATGTGAACTGGATTATTGACTCTAGTGCAAGAGGGAGACTGTTGGAAATATGCCCTAGAGGCAATAATAAATTAGTTATTGTTATATTTCCTTGTTCATGATAATCGTTTATTATCCATGCTAGAATTGTATTGATAGGAAACTCAGATACATGTGTGGATACATAGACAACACCATGTCCCTAGTAAGCCTCTAGTTGACTAGCTCATTGATCAATAGATGGTTACGGTTTCCTAACCATGGACATTGGATGTCAATGATAACGGGATCACATCATTAGGAGAATGATGTGATGGACAAGACCCAATCCTAAGCCTAGCACAAGATCATGTAGTTCGTATGCTAAAGCTTTTCTAATGTCAAGTATCATTTCCTTAGACCATGAGATTGTGCAACTCCCGGATACCGTAGGAGTGCTTTGGGTGTGCCAAACGTCACAACGTAACTGGGTGGCTATAAAGGTACACTACAGGTATCTCCGAAAGTGTCTGTTGGGTTGGCACGAATCAAGACTGGGATTTGTCACTCCGTGTAAATGGAGAGGTATCTCTGGGCCCACTCGGTAGGACATCATCATAATGTGCACAATGTGACCAAGGAGTTGATCACGGGATGATGTGTTACGGAATGAGTAAAGAGACTTTCCGGTAACGAGATTGAACAAGGTATCGGGATACCGACGATCGAATCTCGGGCAAGTATCGTACCGCTAGACAAAGGGAATTGTATATGGGATTGATTAAGTCCTTGACATCATGGTTCATCCGATGAGATCATCGTGGAACATGTGGGAGCCAACATGGGTATCCATATCCTGCTGTTGGTTATTGACTAGAGAGTCATCTCGGTCATGTCTGCATGTCTCCCGAACTCGTAGGGTCTACACACTTAAGGTTCGGTGACGCTAGGGTTATAAAGATATTAGTATGCGGTAACCCAAAAGTTGTTCGGAGTCTCGGATGAGATCCCGGACGTCACGAGGAGTTCTGGAATGGTCCGGAGGTAAAGAATTATATATAGGAAGTGCTATTTCGGCCATCGGGACAAGTTTCGGGGTCACCGGTATTGTACCGGGACCACCGGAAGGGTCCCGGGGGTCCACCGGGTGGGGCCACCTGCCCCGTGGGGCCACATGGGCTGTAGGGGGTGCTCCTTGGCCTGTATGGGCCAAGGGCACCAGCCCTAAGAGGCCCATGCGCCAAGAGATAAGGGAAAGGAAGAGTCCTAAAGGGGGAAGGCACCTCCGAGGTGCCTTGGGGAGGAGGGACTCCTCCCTGGCCGCACCCTTCCTTGGAGGAAGGGCCAAGGCTGCGCCCCCCCCCCTCTCCCTTGGCCCTATATATAGTGGGGGGAAGGGAGGGAAACCATACCTAAGCCCTGGCGCCTCCCTCTCCCTCCCATGACACATCTCCCTCCTCCCGCAGCGCTTGGCGAAGCCCTGTTGGAATCCCGCTACTTCCACCACCACGCCGTCGTGCTGCTGGATCTCCATCAACCTCTCCTCCCCCCTTGCTGGATCAAGAAGGAGGAGACGTCGCTGCTCCGTACGTGTGTTGAACGCGGAGGTGCCGTCCGTTCGGCGCTAGGATCATCGGTGATTTGGATCACGACGAGTACGACTCCATCAACCCCGTTCTCTTGAACGCTTCCGCGCGTGATCTACAAGGGTATGTAGATCCACTCCTCCCTCTTTGCTAGATGACTCCATAGATTGATCTTGGTGACACGTAGGAAAATTTTGAATTATTGCTACGTTCCCCATCAATCTCCATCAACATCTTCACCAGCACCATCTCATCTCCAAACCCTAGTTCATCTCTTGTATCCAATTCTTGTCTCAAAGTCCGGGATTGGTGCTAGTAGGTTGCTAGTAGTGTTGATTACTCCTTGTAGTTGATGCTAGTTGGTTTATTTGGTGGAAGATCATATGTTCAGATTCTATATGCATATTATTACCCCTCTGATTATGAACATGAATATGCTTTGTGAGTAATTACGTTTGTTCCTGAGGACAAGGGAGAAGTCTTGCTATTAGTAGTCATGTGAATTTGGTATTCGTTTGATATTTTGATAAGATGTATGTTGTCTAGCCTCTAGTGGTGTTATGTGAACGTCGACTACATAACACTTCACCATTATTTGGGCCTAGAGGAAGGCATTGGGAAGTAATAAATATATGATGGGTTGCTAGAGTGACAGAAGCTTAAACCCTAGTTTATGCGTTGCTTCGTAAGGGGCTGATTTGGATCCATATATTTCATGCTATGGTTAAGTTTACCTTAATACTTTTCTTGTAGTTGCGGATGCTTGCAATAGAGGTTAATCATAAGTGGGATGTTTGTTCAAGTAAGAACAGCACCCTAGCACCGGTCCACCCACATATCAAATTATCAAAGTATCAAACGCGAATCATATGAACGTGATGAAAACTAGCTTGATGATATTCCCATGTGTCCTCGGGAGCGCTTTTCCTATTATAAGAGTTTGTTCCGGCTTGTCCTTTGCTACAAAAGGATTGGGCCACCTTGCTGCACTTTATTTACTTTTGTTACTTGTTGCTCGTTACAATCTATCTTATCACAAAACTATCTGTTACCACTTATTTCAGTACTTGCAGAGAATACCTTGCTGAAAACCGCTTATCATTTCCTTCTGATCCTCGTTGGGTTTGACACTCTTACTTATCAGAAGGACTACGATAGATCCCCTATACTTGTGGGTCATCATGCTGAAAACTTGAATGCTGGCTTGACATAGTTACAACAACAAGAGCAAACAGAGTTTGTAAAAGTGTTTCTTTCTTTCTTTCAGTTTGTCAACTGAATTGCTTGAGGACAAGAAAGGGTTTAAGCTTGGGGGAGTTGATACGTCTCCATCGTATCTACTTTTCCAAACACTTTTGCCCTTGTTTTGGACTCTAACTTGTATGATTTGAATGGAACTAACCCGGACTGACGTTGTTTTCAGCAGAATTGCCATGGTGTTGTTTTATGTGCAGAAAACAAATATTCTCGGAATGACCTGAAACTCCACGGAACATCTTAGAAAAAAAATCCTCGCCAAAGATGAAGACCAGGGGACCCACACCCTTCTCACGAGGGTGGGGGCGCCCCCCCCCTAGGGCGCGCCCCCTACCTCGTGGGCCCCCTAGATGCCGTCCGACGCCAACTCCAACTCTATATATTTGCTTTCAGAGAGAGAAAAATAAGAGAGAAGAAATCGTCGCGTTTTACGATATGGAGCCGCCGCCAAGCCCTAAAACCTCTTGGGAGGGCTGATCTGGAGTCCGTTCGGGGCTCCGGAGAGGGGGATTCGCTGCCGTCATCATCATCAACCATCCTCCATCACCAATTTCATGATGCTCACCGCCGTGCGTGAGTAATTCCATCGTAGGCTTGCTGGACGGTGATGGGTTGGATGAGATTTATCATGTAATCGAGTTAGTTTTGTTAGGGTTCGATCCCTAGTATCCACTATGTTCTGAGATTGATGTTGCTATGACTTTGTTATGCTTAATGCTTGCCAGTAGGGCCCGAGTGCCATGATTTCAGATCTGAACCTATTATGTTTTCATGAATATATGTGAGTTCTTGATCCTATCTTGCAAGTCTATAGTCACCTAATATGTGTTATGATCCGGCAACCCCGAAGTGACAATAATCGGGACCACTCCCGGTGATGACCATAGTTTGAGGAGTTCATGTATTCACTATGTGCTAATGCTTTGTTCCGGCTCTCTATTAAAAGGAGGCCTTAATATCCCTTAGTTTCCAATAGGACCCCGCTGCCACGGGAGGGTAGAACAAAAGATGTCATGCAAGTTCTTTTCCATAAGCACGTATGACTATATACGGAATACATGCCTACATTACATTGATGAATTGAAGCTAGTTCTGTGTCACCCTATGTTATGACTGCTACATGATGAACCGCATCCGGCATAATTATCCATCACTGATTTGGTGCCTACGAGTTTTCCATATACTGGTTTATGCTTATTTACTTTCCCGCTACTACTGTTACAATCACTACAAAATACCAAAAATATTACTTTTGCTGTCTTTACTTTTGTTGCTGCTACCACCACTGTCATATTACTTTGCTACTAAACACTTTGCTATAGATACTAAGTTTCTAGGTGTGGTTGAATTGACAACTCAGCTGCTAATACTTGAGAATATTATTTGGCTCCCCTTGTGTCGAATCAATAAATTTGGGTTGAATACTCTACCCTCGAAAGCTGTTGCGATCCCCTACACTTGTGGGTTATCAAGAGCATAGCCAGACTATATGATTTTGTAGGGATAACTTTCTTTGGCCATGTTATTTTGAGAAGACATGATTGCTTTATTTAGTATGCTTGAAGTATTATTATTTTTATGTCAATATGAACTTTTATCTTGAATCTTTCGGATCTGAATATTCATACCACAATTAAGAAGAATTACATTAAAATTATGCCAAGTAGCACTCCGCATAAAAAAATCTGTTTTTATCATTTACCTACTCGAGGACGAGCAGGAATTAAGCTTGGGGATGCTTGATATGTCTCCAACGTATCTATAATTTTTGATTGCTCCATGCTATATTATCTACTGTTTTGGACATTATTGGGCTTTATTATCCACTTTTATGTTATTTTTGGGACTAACCTACTAACCGGAGGCCCAGCCCAGAATTGCTGTTTTTTTTGCCTATTTTAGGGTTTCGGAGAGAAGGAATATCAAACAGAGTCCAAACGGAATGAAACCTTCGGGAACGTGATTTTCTCGCCGAACAAGACCCAGAGGACTTGGACCCTACGTTAAGAAACAAAAGAGGAGGCCACGAGGTAGGGGGCGCGCCTACCCCCCTAGGCGCGCCCTCCACCCTCGTGGGCCCCCTGTTGCTCCACCGACGTACTCCTTCCTCCTATATATACGTTCGTACCCCAAAACGATCAGATACGGAGCCAAAACCCTAATTCCACCATCGTAACTTTCTGTATCCATGAGATCCCATCTTGGGGCCTGTTCCGGAGCTCCGATGGAGGGGGCATCGATCACGGAGGGCTTCTACATCATCACCATAGCCCCTCCAATGAAGTGTGAGTAGTTCACCTCAGACCTACGGGTCCATAGTTTTTAGCTAGATGGCTTCTTCTCTCTTTTTGGATCTCAATACAATGTTCTCCCCCTCTCTTGTGGAGAACTATTCGATGTAATCTTCTTTTTGCGGTGTGTTTGTTGAGACCGATGAATTATGGGTTTATGATCAAGTCTATCTATGAACAATATTTGAATCTTCTCTGAATTCTTTTATGTATGATTGGTTATCTTTGCAAGTCTCTTTGGATTATCAGTTTGGTTTAGCCTACTAGATTGATCTTTCTTGCAATGGGAGAAGTGCTTAGCTTTGGGTTCAATCTTGCGGTGTCCTTTCCTAGTGAAAGTAGGGGCAGCAAGGCACGTACTGTATTGTTGCCATCGAGGATAACAAGATGGAGTTTTCATCATATTGCATGAGTTTATCCCTCTACATCATGTCATCTTGCTTAAGGTGTTACTCGGTTTTCATAACTTAATACTCTAGATGCATGCTGGATAGCGGTCGATGAGTGGAGTAATAGTAGTAGATGCGGGCAGGAGTCGGTCTACTTGTCTCGGACGTGATGCCTATATACATGATCATACCTAGATATTCTCATAACTATGCTCAATTCTGTCAATTGCTCAACAGTAATTCGTTCACCCACCGTAGAATACTTATGCTCTTGAGAGAAGCCACTAGTGAAACCTATGGCCCCCGGGTCTATCTTCATCATATTAATCTTACAATACTTAGTTATTTCCTTTTCTATTTACTTTCCTTTTATTTTACTTTGCATGTTTATCATAAAAATACCAAAAATATTATCTTATAATATCTATCAGATCTCACTCTCGTAAGTGGCCGTGTAGGGATTGACAACCCCTTATCGTGTTGGTTGCGAGGACTTATTTGTTTTGTGCGGGTATGAGGGAATCGCACATAGCCTCCTAATGGATTGATACATTGGTTCTCAAAAACTGAGGGAAATACTTATGCTACTTTGCTGCATCATCCCTTCCTCTTCGTGGAAAACCAACAAAGTGCTCAAGAGGTAGCAATCGGCAACTGGCAGGAGCCATATCGTTGTCGCTTTATTGTATGCAATGCAATCGCCCTGTAATTGCTTTACTTTATCACTAAGCGGTAGCGATAGTCGTAGAAGCAATAGTTGGCGAGACGACAACGATGCTACGATGGAGATCAAGGTGTCGCGCCGGTGACGATGGTGATCATGACGGTGCTTTGGAGATGGAGATCACAAGCACAAGATGATGATGGCCATGTCATATCACTTATATTGATTGCATGTGATGTTTATCTTTTATGCATTTTATTTTGCTTTGATTGATGGTAGCATTATAAGATGTTCTCTCACCAAATTTCAAGATAAAAGTGTTCTCCCTGAGTATGCACCGTTGCGAAAGTTCATCGTGCCGAGACACCACGTGATGATCAGGTGTGATAAGATCTACGTTCATATACAATGGGTGCAAGCCAGTTTTGCACACACAGAATACTCAGGTTAAACTTGAAGAGCCTAGCATATGCGGATATGGCCTCGGAACACTAAGACCGAAAGGTCGAGCGTGAATCATATAGTAGATATGATCAACATAGTGATGTTCACCATTGAAAACTACTTCATCTCACGTGATGATCGAACATGGTTTAGTTGATTTGGATCACGTGATCACTTAGATGATTAGAGGGATGTCTATCTAAGTGGGAGTTCTTAAGTAATATGATTAATTGAACTTAATTTAATCATGAACTTAGTACCTGATATTATTTTTCATGTCTATGTTGATTGTAGATAGATGGCCCGTGTTGTTGTTCCGTTGAATTTTAATGTGTTCCTTGAGAAAGCAAAGTTGAAATATGATGGTAGAAATTACACGGACTGGGTCCGTAACTTGAGGATTATCCTCATTGCTGCACAGAAGAATTACGTCCTGGAAGCACCACTGGGTGCTAGGTCTGCTGCAGATGCTGTTGATGACGTTAAGAACGTCTGGTAGAGTAAAGTTGATGACTACTCGATAGTTCAGTGTGCCATGCTTTACGGCTTAGAACCGGGACTACAATGACGTTTTGAACGTCATGGAGCATATGAGATGTTCCAGGAGTTGAAGTTAATATTTCAAGCAAATGCCCGGATTGAGAGATATGAAGTCTCCAATAAGTTCTATAGCCGCAAGATGGAGGAGAATAGTTCTATCAGTGAACATATACTCAAAATGTCTAGGTATCATAATCACTTGACTCAACTGGGAGTTAATCTTCTTGTTGATAGTGTCATTGACAAAGTTCTTCAATCACTGCCACCAAGCTACAAAAGCTTTGTGATGAACTATAATATGCAAGGGATGAACAAGACAATTCCCGAGCTCTTCGCAATGCTAAAGGCCGCGGAGGTAGAAATCAAGAAGGAGCATCAAGTGTTGATGGTCAACAAGACCACCAGTTTCAAGAAAAAGGGCAAAGGGAAGAAGAAGGGGAACTTCAAGAAGAACAACAAACAAGTTGCTGCTCAGGAGAAGAAACCCAAGTCTGGACCTAAGCCTGAGACTGAGTGCTTCTACAGCAAACAAACTGGTCAATGGAAGCGGAACTGCCCCAAGTATTTGGCGGATAAGAAGGATGGCAAGGTGAACAAAGGTATATGTGATATACATGTTATTGATGTGTACCATACCAGAGCTCGCAGTGGCACCTGGGTATTTGATACTGGTTCTGTTGCTAATATTTTCAACTCGAAACAGGGACTACGGATTAAGCGAAGACTAGCTAAGGACGAGGTGACAATGCGCGTGGAAAATGGTTCCAAAGTCGATGTGATCGCCGTCGGCACGCTACCTCTACATCTACCTTCGGGATTAGTTTTAGACCTAAATAATTGTTATTTGGTGCCAGCGTTAAGCATGAACATTATATCTGGATCTTGTTTGATGCGAGACGGTTATTCATTTAAATATGAGAATAATGGTTGTTCTATTTATATGAGTAATATCTTTTATGGTCATGCACCCTTGAAGAGTGGTCTATTTTTGTTGAATCTCAATAGTAGTCTCAGTAGTGATACACATATTCATAATGTTGAAGCCAAAAGATGCAGAGTTGATAATGATAGTGCAACTTATTTGTGGCACTGCCATTTGGGTCATATTGGTATAAAGCGCATGAAGAAACTCCATACTGATGGACTTTTGGAATCACTTGATTATGAATCACTTGGTACTTGCGAACCATGCCTTATGGGCAAGATGACTAAAATGCCGTTCTCAAGAACTATGGAGCGATAAACAGATTTGTTGAAAATCATACATACTGATGTATGTGGTCTGATGAATATTGAGGCTCACAGCGGGTATCGTTATTTTCTCACCTTCACAGATGATTTGAGCAGATATGGGTATATCTACTTAATGAAACATAAGTCTGAAACATTTGAAAAGTTCAAAGAATTTCAGAGTGAAGTGGAAAATCATCGTAACAAGAAAATAAAGTTTCTACAATCTGATCGTGGAGGAGAATATTTGAGTTATGAGTTTGGTCTACATTTGAAACAATGCGGAATAGTTTCGCAACTCACGCCACCCGGAACACCACAGCATAATGGTGTGTCCGAACGTCGTAATCATACTTTACTAGATATGGTGCGATCTATGATGTCTCTTACTAATTTACCGCTATCGTTTTGGGGTTATGCTTTAGAGACAGCTGCATTCACATTAAATAGGGCACCATCAAAATCCGTTGAGACGACGCCTTATGAACTATGGTTTGGCAAGAAACCAAAGTTGTCGTTTCTTAAAGTTTGGGGCTGCGATGCTTATGTGAAAAAGCTTCAACCTGATAAGCTCGAACCTAAATCGAAGAAATGTGTCTTCATAGGATACCCAAAGGAAACTGTTGGGTACACCTTTGATACGTCTCCATCGTATCTACTTTTCCAAACACTTTTGCCCTTGTTTTGGACTCTAACTTGCATGATTTGAATGGAACTAACCCGAACTAATGCTGTTTTCAGCAGAATTGCCATGGTGTTATTTATGTGTAGAAACAAAAGTTCTCGGAATGACCTGAAACTCCAAGGAGCATATTTTTGGAAATAATAAAAAATACTGGCAAAAGATCAAGGCCAGGGGGCCCACACCCTAGCCACGAAGGTGGGGGCGCGCCTGCCCCCCTAGGCGCGCCCCCTACCTCGTGGGCCCCTTGGAGATCCTTCGACCTCAACTCCAACTCTATATATTCGTGTTCCGAGAGGAAAAAAATAAGGGAGAAGGATTCATCGCGTTTTACGATACGGAGCCGCCGCCAAGCCCTAAAACCTCTCGGGAGGGCTGATCTGGAGTCCGTTCGGGCTTCGGAGAGGGGAATCCGTCGCCATCGTCATCATCAACCATCCTCCATCACCAATTTCATGATGCTCACCGCCGTGCGTGAGTAATTCCATCGTAGGCTTGCTGGACGGTGATGGGTTGGATGAGATTTATCATGTAATCGAGTTAGTTTTGTTAGGGTTTGATCCCTAGTATCCAATATGTTATGAGATTGATGTTGCTATGACTTTGCTATGCTTAATGCTTGTCACTAGGGCCCGAGTGCCATGATTTTAGATCTGGACCTATTATGTTTTCATGAATATATGTGAGTTCTTGATCCTATCTTGCAAGTCTATAGTCACCTACTATGTGTTATGATCCGGCAACCCCGAAGTGACAATAATCGGGACCACTCCCGGTGATGACCGTAGTTTGAGGAGTTCATGTATTCACTATGTGTTAATGCTTTGGTCCGCTACTCTATTAAAAGGAGGCCTTAATATCCCTTAGTTTCCGCTAGGACCCCGCTGCCATGGGAGGGTAGGACAAAAGATGTCATGCAAGTTCTTTTCCATAAGCAAGTATGACTATATTCGGAATACATGCCTACATTACATTGATGAATTGGAGCTAGTTCTGTGTCACCGTAGGTTATGACTGTTACATGATGAACCGTATCCGGCATAATTCTCTATCACCGATCCATTGCCTACGAGCTTTCCATATATTGTTCTTCGCTTATTTACTTCTCCGTTGCTATTGTTACAATCACTACAAAATACCAAAAACATTACTTTTGTTATCATTACCTTTTGCAACCGTTACCACTACTATCATATTACTTTGCTACTAAATACTTTGTTGCAGATATTAAGTTTCCAGGTGTGGTTGAATTGACAACTCAGCTGCTAATACTTGAGAATATTCTTTGGCTCCCCTATCTCGAATCAATAAATTTGGGCTGAATACTCTACCCTCGAAAATAGTTGCGATTCCCTATACTTGTGGGTTATCAAGACTATTTTCTGGCGCTGTTGCTGGGGAGCATAGCTCTATTCATTGAGTCACTTGGGATTTATATCTGCTTATCATTATGAAGAACTTGAAAGATCCAAGAACCAAGATTTATCCCTCAACTGCGAGGGGAGGTAAGGAACTGCCATCTAGCTCTGCACTTGATTCACTTTCTGTTTTGAGTAAGCTTGCGACACCTAAACCTGCTTCTGCTATTGATTCTGATATGTCACATGTTATTGATGATGCCACTTCTGCTATGCATGATACTTATGATGAAACTACTTCTATGCTTGATACTACTATGCCACTTGGTGAATTTCTTGCTGAACAACTTGCTAGGGCTAGAGAGAATGAAATTATTGAAATTGATAATATTGATGAAATGATGATGAAGACTCTCCCCCTAATAAATATGAATTTCCTGTTGTTTCTGAGGGTTATGTTATGGATGAAGAAGCTACTAGAGCTATTTAGCTTGCAATGATATATATGATCTAAAGAGGTTATTAGCTAAATGGAAGCAGCAATCCCTTAATGCTACAATGAAACCTGACCCTGCTTTTGCTACTTCACCTATCTGTGTTACTGATAAGGATTATGAATTCTCTGTTGATCCTGATATAATTACTTTGGTTGAATCTGATCCTTTTTATGGCTATGAATCTGAAACTGTTATGGCACATCTTACTAAATAAAATGATATAGCCTCCCTGTTCACTAATGATGAGAGAACTCACTACTTTTATATCCTTAAAATATTTCCGTTCTCATTAAAGGGTGATGCTAAGATATGGTTTAATTCTCTTGATCCTGGTTGTGTGCGTAGTCCCCAGGATATGATTTATTACTTCTCTGCTAAATATTTCCCTGCTCATAAGAAACAAGCTGCCTTAAGGGATATATATAATTTTGTGCAAATTGAAGAAGAGAGTCTCCCACAAGCTTGGGGGAGGCTTCTCCAATTACTTAATACTTTGCCTGATCATCCTCTTAAGAAAAATGAAGTACTTGATATCTTTTATAATGGACTAACCGATGCTTCCAGAGACTACCTGGATAGTTGTGCTGGTTCTGTTTTCAGGGAAAGAACACCGGATGAAGCTGAAATTCTATTAAATAATATGTTGACTAATGAAAATAATTGGACACTTCCTGAGCCTATTCCTAAACCAACTCCGAAGAAGAGAGGTGTTCTATTTCTCAGTCATGAAGATATGCAAGAGGCAAAGAAATCCATGAAAGAAAAGGGTATTAAAGCTGAAGATGTTAAGAATTTACCTCCTATTGAAGAAATACATGGTCTTAATTTACCACCTGTCGAAGAAATGCATAATTTTAATCCATCTCCTATTGAAGAAATACATGGTCTTGATAACCCGACACAGGTAGTAAAGGTAAATTCTCTCTATAGATATGATAAAGCTGAAATCCCATTTACTAAGTTTGCTAGCCCATGCTTAGTTGAGTTTGATAAATTTATGGTTAAGCAAGAAGATTTCAATGCTTATTTTGGTAGAGAATGAAAACGCAATGCTGATATGCTTGAACACTTGGGTGATTATATGGCTAATGTCAAAGGTGAACTTAAACTTATTAGTAAACATGCTTATATGGTTACCACTCAAGTAGAACAAGTACTTAAAGTTCAAAATTATTTGCTCAATGAATTGAATAGTAAAAATAATGATTTTGTTGTTAGAGTGGCTACTAGAACTGGTAAAATGACTCAGGAACCTTTGTATCCTGAAGTCCACCCTTAGAGAATTAAGCAAGATTATCAGAGAAATAATATAGATGCACCTACTCCTTCTAAAAGGAAGAAAATGAAGAATGATAGGACTTTGCATGCTTCCAGTGAACCTATTACTGAAACACCGGAGAATCCAAATGATATTTCTATTTCTGATGTTGAAACACAATCTGGTAATGAACCTGAAACTAGTGATAATGTTAATGATAATGTTCATGTTGATGCCCAACCTAGCAACAATAATGATATGGAAATTGAACCTGTTGTTGACCTTGATAACCCACAGTCAAAGAATCAATGTTATGATAAGAGAGAATTTGTTGCTAGGAAACATGGTAAAGAAAGAGAACCATGTGTTCAGAAACCCATGCCTTTTCCTTCCAAACCATCCAAGAAGAAGGATGATGAGGATTTTGAGCGCTTTGCTGAAATGATTAGACCTATCTTTTTGCGTATGCGATTAACTGATATGCTTAAAATGAATCCTTATGCTAAGTACATGAAAGAAATTGTCACTAATAAAAGAAAGATATCGAAAGCTGAAATTTCCACCATGCTTGCTAATTACACTTTTAAAGGTGGAATACCAAAGAAACTTGGAGGTCCAGGAGTACCCACTATACCATGCTCCATTAAAAGAAACTATGTTAAAACTGCTTTATGTGATCTTGGAGCCGGTGTTAGTGTTGTGCCTCTCTCTTTATATCATAGACTTGATTTGAATAAGTTGACACCTACTGAAATATCTTTGCAAATGGCTGATAAATCAACTATTATACATGTCGGTATTTGTGAGGATGTGCCTATTGTGGTTGCAAACGTTACTATTTTAACGGACTTTGTTATTCTTGATATTTCCGAGGATGATAGTATGTCTATTATTCTTGGAAGACCCTTTTTGAATACTGCAGGGGCTGTTATTGATTGCAACAAAGGCAATGTCACTTTTCATGTTAATGGTAATGAGCATACGGTACACTTTCCGAGGAAACAACCTCAAGTTCATAGTATCAATTCTATTGGAAAAATTCCATCGATTATTTTTGGAGGTTTTGAATTTCCTCTACCTACTATCAAGAAGAAATATGATATTCTAATTATTAGGGATGTGCATATCCCCGTTGAGGTAACTTAGTGTTATTCGAAATTTCTCCGGTCCCCTTGTTATTCGAAATGAGTTTGTTAACAAGACTTGATCAACCTTGTTAATGGATTCCTTTTGATGATCATGAGATGGATGAAGTTAGAAAGCACAACTCTCTGTACCCTCTTTTTACTTTCTGTTATTTATATTAAATAAAATAAAAATAGTATTTTGTGTCTGTTATCTGAATTATCCGTGCAATATAAAAATACCCCAAAAATAAAAGTTCTCCAAATGCCCTGAAATTTAAATATGATTTTTTTGGAATATTTGAGAATATTTGGCACTGAGAACACAGCAGGGGGGCATCCACCTGGCCACGAGGGTGGAGGGCACGCCCCCCTGCCTCGTGGGCCCACGGTGGCCGTCCTCCACTTATTCCTGCACCCACACACTCCTTCTTCCTCCCACAAACACCATTATCCAGCTCAAGAACGAGTTCTAACTCATTTTGCTGCGATTTTCGATCTCCTTGTTCAAAGCACCTCTCACAAAACTGCTTTGGGGGATTGTTCCTTGGTATGTGACTCCTCCAATGGTCCAATTAGTTTTTATTCTAGTGCTTTATTCATTGCATATTTTTGCTGCTTAGGTGACCATGTTCTTGAGCTTGCATGTCAAATTTATGTGGTTCCAAGTAGTTTTGGTGTATGATATAGGCTCTAGGCACTTGTAGGAGTAGTTGCTATCAATTTTGTTGAGTTTGATTTACTTTTATTTGAAGTTACTAAAAAATTCAGAAATTTTTCAGACGAAGAAATATGTTTAGGAAAATGTACCAAGGTGGTTCTTCAAGGAAACAAGGACCCAGGCTTGCAATGTGTGATGCTGATGATGAGCCACCAAGGGACACTCCAGTGCGGCCTTGTGAATGGCCTTCAGGGGACTTCATGGATCGAGCAGGAATTAAGGAAGAATTTAACGCATATTTGCGTAATGCTGATCTTGTGAGCTTCGAGGCAGAAAAATGCCGCCAGTACCACTATCTCATTAGTTCCTTTGTGAAGAGGTTTGAATTTTCATCTTCATGTAATTATCAAACTGTCATGTTTGATCTTTATGAAAACAAGTTGACTCGTTGCGTCAAATGGCGCAGAGACCTGCTGAAGACATGTTGTCGATGAAAATAGTTTCATGCTGCGAGAACCTTCAACTAAATCATACTATTTTTTAAACATGTTTATTATGTTGTTAAATAATAGTCTGGGAAAAGGGGAGCTTTGCATAACATGAATATGGGCACTATGATGAGAGAGTAAAGTTGGCATGGTTGTATTTTTTTAGCAAGTTTGAAAACATGGTTATCATGATGAGAAACCTGGCCATGCATATTTTCCTGCAAAAAATGAGGGAAAAGGATAAGAAACCTAAGGGAAAAACATGGTTTAGTTGATTTTGTTACGCCAAATGGCGCAGAGACCTGCTGATTCCATGTTAGCGATGAAAAGAAATACATGGTTCAGTTGATTTTGTTACGGGCAAACACACATGACAACAAATTTAATCTCTCTTAGTTGCAAACTTCACAAAAGTCATAGAGTGGTCACTAAATTAGCAGAGGCACACTAAAGCCATGTCCGCGATGAAAAACAATTGCATGGTTTAATCCCCTTTAATAGGAAACACGATGGATTGTTATGCACAATGAGATGAATGAACACATTTTAACTTGATAGTATAGAGTCTCATTTAAAAAATGTCTGGGCAAGCACGTGTGATAATAAATGAAATATACTTTAGCCCCATAAATGGTGTGTTGTTGTGTACAATGAGATGATATATACACATTCTTATTTGGTTGTATAAAGTCTAAGATGGTGCAGAGACCCGTTGAATCCATGTGGACATTGAAAATAAAATCCGTAGTTTGTTGATTTAGTTGTGGGCAAGCACATATGGCAACAATTGTAATCTCCTTCAAGAAATAAAATGGTGGCTTCTATCTACAATGAGACGTATATGCACATTTTAATTTGGTAGCACAGAGTTGCACCCGAAACAAAATCCATGATTTAGTTGGCTTATTAGTTGTGGGAAGGCATATATTGAGCAAAATTAATTTCCTTTAATAGAATAAAAAATGGTGGCTTGTCGTCCCGATGATAAAAGACCACAGTGGGCAAGTACATATTATAATAAACATAATCTCCTTTAGTCGAAAAAATGGTGTCTTGTACACATTCTAATTTGGTGGTGTGAAGTCCCATTCAAAACCTCTGGCAGATTTACACATCGTCACAGTAATGTGACTTGATTAGTCTGTGTTGATTGATAATCTATGTTGTTTTAGGCTTCCACCACGGCTGAGCATGAGGGGAGCTCGCATGCAGTGGTGGAGCTACACTATCAAAGGTGGGCGTGCCAGTACAAAGGAATCCACTATTTTTCTCTCACAGCTCAGCCTACTCTCAATCCTCCACTTCATTTGCTACCGGCGGGACGCCGTGGCCTCTTTTTGTAACACGTAGCACCGCCAGTGCTCGCATGGATGATCCCGTGAACATTAGCTCTGATGAAAGTGTGGACAGCAGCTCCGCTGAAGCCGTGGACACGATCTCTGATGAACATGTGGACACCACCTATGATGAAGGCGTGGACACCAGCTCTGATGAAGGCGTTTTCAGCAATGCTAGACATCAGTTACGCACAGGAAGATAAATGTATCTACAACCACAAACAATGCACATGTAGAAAAGGAGAGCAAACCTTGAGGAGCAGAAACGAGATGCAGGTCTAGGAACAGAGCATTTCATCTAACCTGCAAAACAAACACAGACAAAAAGGCAAGAACACAGGAACAACTATGCAAACATAAAGCACATCTCTCTATCAGCGCATTAAAACATGTCTGAATGGTCATCCAATACATACAGAACAACAGGACAACATCACAATAATACCTTTAATCTAAGAGAATAATACTAAATAAATGATTTGAAGGAGAATAGAGCTATAAAGTTTTTATTAATCGATGAGTAGCCTGGTTCTCTTCCCAATAATAAATATGCAGAAACTGAGGAAGATGGTCACCGATCAATTTGATATGCTATGCTTTCTGCCAAACTAAGAGATACAACCAGCCAATATATTTTTAGCTCCATTACACGAATCTGATTGTAAGCTAATCCATCATCAGCACACAAGGGAACAGCCCATGGTATATGCACACAGGGGGAGCAGCATACGCAAAACGCAACACTCATAAGAAATACAAAGAAAGAAGCTAAGGAGCAGTGCATTACCAGAAGGAAGAAGCACAACCAGGGCAGCAAGAGAAGAAAAAATGGTTGGATCACTGCGTAGCAGAGTAGGCTATAGATAATCAACAACCTGTGAACTGAGAGTAAATTCATAACATAGTGTTCCAAACGAGCTTCAGACAACAAAATTTACATTTTGAAAAGAAGAAACAATTTTACCTTTGCTAGGCTAAACAAAAAAGGAAGATCGTGATAATATTAAAACATCTAACTAACATTGCCTTAATGTCTCCGAGCTCATGACACGATCTGTAGTGAGAAGGATCAACAATTTTTGGTTTGTTGACACATTAGAAAACTACATGGGAGTTGCACAACTCCAGCGCTAACTGAACAACAAATGTCAGTGTGCAAGCTTTAGCATATCCAGGTAAAGTTCTCAATGAACAGAGTTTGTGATGGACGATTCTTCAGTGAATTGCAAAATCAAGAATTCAAGGTACAGTTCATCAGAGAACATAAGCAATAGCATTCCTTTTTGCATAAATAAAAAAAGAGGATCGGAACAATTAACAGAAGAAAGAACCACCTTTTGGTTGGCAAGCCTCCCCTTTCAGGGAATCCACCCTTGTTATGCAAGCCTTGTGGCATCTGTCACCCTAAAACCACACATAACTCACCATCAGAAAACCGAACTTTCAAGCTTCCTAACATCCAGCAAAAGAATCAATCATGCAATCAAGATATGTAGGTAAACAAAAGAAAGAAAGCTTTTCACTACAAATCTCATCTAACTTTGTCATATTCTCTACTCTCCCTCATGTAGTCATGTTTATAGCATCAAAATTTGAGAACTATACCTTGGGCATAAAAAGGGAAGAATATAGTTCATGCATTATTGCATCAGCTTTAAGGTACGTCAATCAAACAAATCCCAAGCGTAAGAATTGAACAAACTACTGACAGAAAACTGGAAGAACAAAGTAACATAAAAACACTTTGATTAAAAAATGTAGACCTACTGTAATCGACACTCAAACGGTGCAAATATAAAATGATGCCAGCCACTGATTATTCATGAACCCAACCCATAAAGATGACTAAAGTGCAGAAAACTGAGTGTCCAAACATGCAGAATTATTTGTTTGACCAACAACTCCCCTATTTCAGTTTATTTTGAGGCCATACCAGGTTCAGAATAATAGCAATGCTAGACAAGACGATAATGAGCTTCTGACCATGTTGTCGAGCAGCAAGTAGTCGGAGAAGGCATGGTGGCCGCACTCATGGGCGATCACCCAGATGTCGTTCATGACGCAGCCCTGCACGACCCAGTAGAGCGGACAGGCGCCCAGCTGTTGCATGCTCGGGAGTGCTGGGATCCAGACCAACGTGGCGTATAGGAGGGACGCGATGATGACAAGGTCATAGACCACATAGGAGAAGGACCTGATCACCGAGCACTGGAAGCGTGAGGCGGGATTGCCTTCTTGATCTGGGCCAGCGTGAATGCCGGCTTGTCCGTCGGCGCACGCTGGAAGATCTCACCGGCGCTAGCGCGACCGAGCAGCTCCTGCTTCTCCTGCTCCTTCTCCATCATTCTGCCGCCGGCAGCCATGATGTCACTGACAACAACAAAAAGCACTGGTGATCAGATAGTGTGGATGAAGGTATATATATAGTATATCATTCAAGAACGAACATATATTCTGCATTGTGTGTGTATCTGTTTGTCAAATGAGGCTAAGCTAAACTTCAGTTCAGGTTCAGTCAAGTTTTAGACCCAATAAAAAAACGATAGGTTGGACTGGACCGGCTTTCATTCATGACAACACATGTCATTCAATAAGTTGTACTTGGATAGTTAACTGATTGCCAAGCTAAGTAAAAAAGAACTGAAACTGTAACTAATTGCCAAGCTAAGTAAAGAAGATCTGAAACTGTAATTCAAGACTTTTGATTTGAAATTCAACAAAAATGCAACTGATTCAACGCTGTAGGTCATATGTGTCACCAATGTAAAGAAGAGCTTTCAATCCGAGCCAATATAAAAGACATGCGTCATCCATAATGTTGCAAAACAAAAATCCTAAATTGGCTAGAAAATTCAGACTAAAAAGATCAACAAGTACAGAGAAAGGACTGATTTTGACAAGAAAAACTACTACTACAAGATGCAAGAAAAACTACTACTACAATTTAATAATTGCACTATAAAAAGAGCTTATGTTTCACAGTAAAAACTACTGCTACAATATGTAGATCTTTAGCAACGCTTCCACCTCGCATTTTATGCTTCCACAAATACCAGGGAAGCCATTTGATGCACCCATCTGCAGAAGCCCTGTAGCGTCCGCTTCATTTGGTACAAGGAGATATCTCTCTTAAAAGATCTTAATGACAACCTTCACAAATTTCTTCAAAACTTTTATGACCATACTCTCTGCAACTGCAATCTACGCTTATCAAATGTCTTGAGCATTTAAATTTAAAGTAGCAAAAAAGCAAAACACACCCTAAATCATCACGCATAAACTGGTTTGAATTATGGATGTGCCAAATAAGAGGTTTAGCTAAACACATTACTACAACACAGTAGTTCTAAAATTATTACACATGGAGTAAGCATGCTAACCTCTCCATCCTACATTCCAGGTATTTCTTCAAGAACATCCGACATTCAGGCTGAGCTCCTATTAATTTCAGGCAGGCAAGATAGTACTTCTTCTCCTGTTTGAACATGCAAAAATGATTGTATGCATCCTAAGTGTATACAACATGATCTCTGAACACAATTTTATTCAAAGCAAATGAAAAAATACTAATTGGACTAAGTGCTACAATCATCTTCTAAACCTAATCAAGGGAAACAACATGGAGCAAAAATCTCCAAATAACACACGGCCAAAGAGAAGCTATTTTTATGTAGTGTTGTACAAGTTTAGAGAGAGAGAGAGAGAGAGAGAGAGAAGCTCACCTCGGTGTGTGACATCAGATGCAATCGCTGACATGTGCGCAACCACCAAAGCTGCGACCGTAGTCTTGACCGCCCACACTCATCGGCTCGCCATCACCTCGCATCGACCGAGCCACCGCCTGGACCCCGGGATCTCCTCTTCCTCTTGCAGATCCGTGCCTGCTGCTTTGCACCACGAAGGGCGAGCCTCCTGGAGAGGCTGTGGCGGCCGCGAGGACGTGGGATGGAGACAGACGGCGTGTCGTAAGGGAGGACAAGGAAGAAAGGGAGGGGAACCGCAGGAGGATGGGAGCTGGCCGTGGGACAAGACGAGCGAGGACGGGATTGGGTGTGGCGCACGCGGAGAGGATTTGGGCAGGGGCGGCGCGGATCTGGTGGATGGAGTAGCCCTCATCGCCCACCTCCCCTGTCCATTCATCCCGCCACCGAGCTCACAGGGGCGGCGAGGAATAGCAGGCGGCGGCGAGGCTCCTGGGGGAGGCCGTGGCGAGGCAAGGAGGAGGGATGGAGGAGGCGGGAGAGGCTGTGGGGATCGAGGGGAAAGGGGGCTAGGGTTTGGGTGGTGGCTGGTGCGGGAGTGGGACGAGGCGAGGATGGATTGGCTGTGGGATGCGCGGTGCGGGGTGTGGATTGGCCAAAACCTCATGCACGCGGCCACCACCAACCCAGCCAACAAGCGCGCGAGACGAGCCCACTCGTCATTGGCAGGTCAAAACAACTACAAGGTGAAAATCGTGTTTGGCCATGAGGTGAAGATCTGACGGCCTAGACACGCCAGAAAGCCAGATCCGACGGCTGACGAAGGCCGAATCGAGGGAGCCTCCTGGGAGCGAGTTGGCTAGCCTCTGTATAGTTTTAAATTCTTACACTATGGACTTAGAGAACTTTTCCACAATGGGGTAGTGCTAGTGAACCTCGCAAATCTGAATTTAGAGATTTTCTTGGTAGTATAATTGTGGGGGAATCTAGAGATATAGCACAAGCTACCATAGGGAGCATTCACTTTCCTGCTATACATTATTTTGCTCTCTTCATAGGTAGATGCATTAATGGTAAAGATGAAGCATGTCATATGTGTGTCCCTGACCTCAGTATTCTTAGGAGTGCTGTGTTAGGAGATAAATATTATAATTTAGGAGCCATCGTTGCACGTAGGTTGCATCTTAATAGATTTAATGGAGATTTCTTTGGTGGAATTTATGCAACCCGCATAGCTAATTTTCTTGGTATAACCATACGTGAGGATGATATTGAGTAGGCTCCTTCTTATTTGGATTATGAGGCTATGGTTCGTCATCATTTTGTTGAGAGGAATGATCAGTTCCTCCAGTACCGACTAATCTTTGACAGACGACGCACCTATCACGTCGCTCTCCCTGCTTCTACTTTCTTTGACTTTCAGGCAAAAGGAGATATTTTATAACCAGAGAGGAGGCCGAAGAGTATAAGAGGAGGGCTGAGATAGCTCGCCTCCAAGCTGCAGCCCACGATGCAATGACTGTTGCAACTCAGTACGACCCCAACTGCAACTTTGGATATCCGCCAGGCCATCCGTGGCATTAGACCAACTTAGGCCAAAAGCCTAAGCTTGGGGGAGTACGTATTTCTCACCGACATTACATTCATGTTCACACACTCATTGCTAGATGTCGGTGCTCATACGTTTTCACTGTATTATCCATGCTAGTTTATTTTCTTTTTATTGCTTTCTTCTTGTGTGTTTAATAAACATTAAGAAAAACAAAAAAATTTGTTGTAGCTTTTAGCTAGTTTTAATTTCCATGCTTGTAATAGTAATTAAAAAGAAAACCCAAAAAGATTTCTTGTTCTTCTTTTGCTTGTTGGGAGCTTTCCCATGTATATAGTTATATTTCTTTTCTTTTCTTTCGGGGTCGATAGGAGAAAACCTTAATTAAATTGTTGAAGTGGCTCTTATATGCATTATTGTTGATCTGACAAAAGAGCCCATATTGCTTTGTCTTCTCCTGTTTATTGAATGCTTGCAGATTCCAGCTTAGTCCAATGCACGTGCACTATTATTATTATCCACATCGTTCGGTCATGCAAGTGAAAGGCAATTATGACGATATATGATGGACTAACTGAGATAAGAAAAGCTGGTATGAACTTGACCTCTCTTGTTTTTGTAAATATGATTAGTTCATCGTTCCGGATTCAGCCTACTATGAATAAACATGTTTGCAATGACAACTAGAGATCATAGTTTCTTGTGCCATGCTTAATTAGCTAGGAGCCTATAATGGTTTACCTTGCGTGCCAACATGCTATTAAAATGGTTGTGATGTGGTATGATAGGGTGGTATCCTCCTCTAAATGATTTAAGTGACTTGACTTGGCACATGTTCACGCATGTAGTTGAAACAAAATCAACATAGCCTTCACGATATTTATGTTCATGGTGGATTATATCCTACTCATGCTTGCATTCAATGTTGATTAATTTTAATGCATGTTCATGACTGTTGTCGCTCTCTAGCTGGTCGCTTCCCAATCTTTTGCTAGCCTTCACTTGTACTAAGCGGGAATACTGCTTGTGCATCCAATTCCATAAATCCCAAAGTTATGCCATATGAGTCCACCATACCTACCTATATACGGTATCTACCTGCCATTCCAAGTAAATTTGTATGTGCCAACCTCTAAACCTTCAAATATTCATTCTGTTTTATATGCTCGAATAGCTCATGTATCAACTAGGTTTGTCCGTATCTTCCATGTTAGGCGGGTTATTCTCAAGAGAAGCGGACTCTGCTCCTCACTCACGAGAAAATGGCTGGTCACTGGGATGCCCAGTCCCATGCTTTATGCAAACTAAATCAAAATAATTGCAAACAAAACTCCCCCTCGGACTCTTGTTAGTTGGAGGCACTCGTTGTTTCGAGCAAGCCATGGATTGATGCTTGTTGGTGGAGGGGAGTATAAACTTTACCATTCTGTTTGGCAACCGCCTATAATGTGTGTAGCATGGAAGATATCGCCACCTCTTGGTTGTTATGTTGACAATGAAAGTATACCGCTCAAGATATTGTTCATCTCTATTTCAAAACCGAGCTCTGGCACCTCTACAAATCTCTGCTTCCCTCTGCGAAGGGCCTATCTATTTACTTTCATGTTGAGTCATCATCCTCTTATTAAAAAGCACCATTTGGAGAGCACCACTGTCATTTGCATTCATTACTGTTAGTTTACATTGAGTATGACTTGACTAGATCTCTTTTACCATGAATTACAATGTCTAGTCAGTCCTTGATCTTTAAAGGTGCTCTGGATTTATGTTTTGCGGTCTCAGAAAGGGCTAGCGAGATACCATCCTATTATATCATATTATGATTGTTTTGAGAAAGTGTTGTCATCTGAAATTTATTATTATTGCTCGCTAGTTGATTATGCCATTGATATGAGTAAACATGAGACCTAAGCGTTATTGTGAATATGGTTAGTCTATAATCTTTGCTGAAAACTTGAATGCCGGCTTTACATATTTACAACAACAAGAGCAAGCAGAGTTTGCAAAAGTTTTTCTTTATCACTTTCGGTTTGTCAACTGAATTGCTTGAGGACAAGCAAAGGTTTAAGCTTGGGGGAGTTGATACGTCTCCGTCATATCTACTTTTCCAAACATGTTTGCCCTTGTTTTGGACTCTAACTTGCATAATTTGAATGGAACTAAACCGGACTGACGCTGTTTTTAGCAGAATTGCCATGGTGTTATTTATGTGCAGAAACAAAAGTTCTCGGAATGACCTGAAACTCCACGAAGCGTATTTTTGGAAATAATAAAAAATACTGGCAAAAGATCAAGGCCATGGGGCCCACACCCTAGCCACGAGGGTGGGGGCATGCCTACCCCTCTAGGCGCGCCCCGCTACCTCGTGGGCCCCCTGGAGCTCCTCCGACCTCAACTCCAACTCTATATATTCGTGTTTGGAGAGAAAAAAAATAAGGGAGAATGATTCATCACGTTTTACGATACTGAGCCGCCGCCAAGCCCTAAAACCTCTCGGGAGGGCTGATCTGGAGTCTGTTCGGGGCTCCGGAGAGGGGAATCCGTCGCCATCGTCATCATCAACCATCCTCCATCACCAATTTCATGATGCTCACCACCGTGCGTGAGTAATTCCATCGTAGGCTTGCTGGACGGTGATGGGTTGGATGAGATTTATCATGTAATCGAGTTAGTTTTGTTAGGGTTTGATTCCTAGTATCCACTATGTTCTAAGATTGATGTTGCTATGACTTTGCTATGCTTAATGCTTGTCACTAGGGCCCTAGTGCCATGATTTCAGATCTGAACCTATTATGTTTCCATGAATATATGTGAGTTCTTGATCCTATCTTGCAAGTCTATAGTCACCTACTATGTGTTATGATCCGGCAACCCCGAAGTGATAATAATCGGGACCACTCCCGGTGATGACCGTAGTTTGAGGAGTTCATGTATTCACTATGTGTTAATGCTTTGGTCCGGTACACTATTAAAAGGAGGCCTTACTATCCCTTAGTTTTCGCTAGGACCCCGCTGCCACGGGAGGGAAGGACAAAAGATGTCATGCAAGTTCTTTTCCATAAGCACGTATGACTATATTCGAAATACATGCCTACATTACATTGATGAATTGGAGCTAGTTCCGTGTCACCCTAGGTTATGACAGTTACATGATGAACTGCATCCGGCATAATTCTCTATCACTGATCCATTGCCTACGAGCTTTCCATATATTGTTCTTCGCTTATTTACTTCTCCGTTGCTATTGTTACAATCACTAAAAAATACCAAAAACATTACTTTTGTTATCATTACCTTTTGCTACCGTTACCACTACTATCATATTAATTTGCTACTAAATACTTTCCTGCAGATATTAAGTTTCCAGGTGTGGTTGAATTGACAACTCAGCTGCTAATACTTGAGAATATTCTTTGGCTCCCCTTGTGTCGAATCAATAAATTTGGGTTGAATACTCTACCCTCGAAAACTGTTGCGATCCCCTATACTTATGGGTTATCAACCTTCTATCACAGACCTGAAGGCAAAACATTTGTTGCTAAGAATGGATCCTTTCTAGAGAAGGAGTTTCTCTCGAAAGAAGTGAGTGGGAGGAAAGTAGAACTTTATGAGGTAAGTGTACCTGCTCCCTTCACTACAAAAAATACACTTCCGTGATGATACGTGTTTGTCACAGTAGGTCGCATTTTTTGTCATGCATGTACATGCATGACAAATTTATGACAGAATCAAGATAGTCATACCTGTGTTGTCGTAGAAGTGTTCCATGACATTACCAAAATTATCATCACAGAAGTGTACACTTCCATGATGATAATCCGCGCGTCATAGAAGTGCTTTCGTCAAGGGTGACCAACACGTGGCATCCACCGTAACGGAACACCGTTAAGCTATCGGGTCAGGTTTTGGATCCGATAACCCGTTAACAGCCCTGACCAATGGGAAATTTCCATGTGTAAAATTCTTATTGGCCGGACGAAACACGTGTCAGCTCGTCAGTGGGTCAGATAGGTGCCTATGATATGTCGACACGTGCCACGGCCCACCACTGGCCCATTTAGCTTACAAAGCCAGCCCGTTTGACTAGGTCAAAAGTTAACGGGCTGGCCCATGAAAACCCTGTTAACGGTCTCTTCGCAAATAGCCCATTTTACGGCCCGTTAACTCACAGCCCGTTAGGCCCTAAAGGAAATCGGCCCAACAACGTCATGTGGGCCGTCGAATATAACACCAGCCCATTTCTCATTCGGCCCATCTATGGCCCACGACGTCTTTCGGCCCATATGAGGCCTTCGTATCTTTCGGCCATTTACAGGCCCACGGTGACTCTAGCCCATAATGGACAATAATTTTCTTTATACCCGTTAACGGCCCGTGATTTACATGGGCTGTTTCCAGCCTGTGTTAGCTTTCGGCCTATTGACGGCCCATACGTTCTTGGGCTCCTTTTCGGCCCTCGATTACTTCCGGCCCGTTACTGGCCTGTTCCCCTGATGGGCCAAATTTGGCCCATGGTAAGTGTCGGCCCGTTACTGGCCTGTTCCCCTAATGGGCCAAATTTGGCCCATGGCAAGAGTCGACCCATTACTGGCATGTTACCCTAATGGGCCAAATTCAGCCCATGGCAAGAGTTGGCCCGTTTCTGGCATGTTAACCCGTTGCGCCGTTTCCAGCCCGTCCTATATTCTGGCCCATTAATGACCCGTTATGCCTGTGATAGAATTAAGCCTTTGCTATCCTACGGCCTGTTAACGACCTATTACCGTGCTGGGCCGATACCAATTACGCCCGATTACGGCCCAAGTAGACCCATTTATCCGACGGCCCGAGGCCCATCGATTACAGGCCCATTTATCGACGACCCATAGGAGACCCATGGATCCTACGGCCCATATATGGCCCATGGTAGTTGCGACCACTAGCAAACCAGGGAAAAAGAAGACTAGGAAATAAATAAGGCCGAAACTAACGCTAGGCTATTAAGGCGATTGCACAGATTACATCCACTCGGCATCAAAGATCGCCACCAGTGCAAATATAGGGAACACCCTACACTATGCAAAAATGGCTTGCTGTTTTCTTCAACCGGTGGCTGCACGTTAAGAATAAATTTTGTATCGCACCAAAACAAATTACAACTATATAACAAAAGGAAGGTTGGCATAAAACTTAACAGTTTAGCAGATAAATGCACCACCAGAAGTTCAGAAGCTCAGTTCATTTGATCTGACTATTACATTTTCATGCTGTATTGTCCGATGGAGCACCGTAACCCTCGCCTTCATTTCCCCTAGGCTCCTGAACAACATAGCAAATGTCTGATAGTCTGGATTCAAAACCTTGCATATCTTGACGACATTGAGAAATGTTTCTCCTTGTTTCACAAAGGGTCTCTGTTAGGGAATGGACTTGTGTCTGGAGCGCAGATACAACATTGCTTTGAGATTGCATATCTTGATCATGAGGCAGTTTGGATGATATTGCCTTAACAACCAACCCAGTATTACGCAGGAACATGCTTTTGGCACTATTAGTGGACAGGTACTGACCCACTGCAGCAAGAGTTGACATTGCGGTTATAGTTGCCTCACCACCTTCAGAAGGTGGCGGTTCCACCATTTTTTCCATAGCTCACTGAAAAGTTGAGGTTTGACATTAGTAGTACCAGAACAGAAGATATTAAGGAGGCAGCAAAACCAAACAAAATAGCTTTGGTCTATATACAGAACTTATTCTGGTGAACCCATGTAAAATATTAGTTGTATTTCATTGCAAAGTACATAATAAAACCAGGTTCCAAACATATGACCATGTTCCATCGCTAATGTATTGTCTATTTCTTCACATTCACTACAAAAAAAATACACTTCTGTGATGATACGTGTTTGTCATAGTAGGTCGCTTTTTTTGTCATGCATGTACATCCATGACAAATTTATGACAGAATCAAGATAGTCATACCAGTGCTGTCGTAGAAGTGTTCCATGACATTACCAAAATTATCATCACGGAAGTGTCCACTTCCACGACGATAAATCGCGCGTCACAGAAGTGCTTTCGTCAAGGGTGACCGACACATGGCATCCACCGTAACGGAACGCCGTTAAGCTATCGGGTCGGGTTTTGGATCCGATAACCCGTTAACAGCACCGACCAATGGGGATTTTCCACGTGTAAAATCATCATTGGCTGGAGAAAACACGTGTTGGCTCATCATTGGGACAGATGTCAACCACTCATTAGACGAAAGGCGCCTATGATACGTCGACACGTGGCACGGCCCAACAGAGGCCCATTCATGTGAAAAGGCCGGCCTGTTTGACTTGGTCAAAAGGTGGCGGGCCGGCCCATGGAAAGCCTGTTAACGACCTTTGCATATAGCCCATTTACTGCCCACTAACCCAAGGCACGTTACGCCCTATCTAAATTAGGCCCAGTAGCATCATCTGGGCCATCCAATATGATTCCAGCCCGTTTTCACTTCTGGCCCATGACGTCTTTCGGCCCATATGAGGCCCTATGTAACTCTTGGCCTATTAACGGCTCGTGGTGAAACTGGCCCATAATGAACAGTGTATCACTTTACACCCATTAACGGCCCGTGATGAAACTGGCCCATAATGAACAGTGTATCACTTTATACCCATTAACAGCCCGTTATTCCGTTGGGCCGTTTCCAGCCCATGTTATCTTTCGGCCTTCTCAGAGCCCATTTATTCTTGGGCTCATTTCCAGCATTCGTTTACTTACGACCCGTTACTGTCATTTTCTGCTTGTGAGCCAAATTCAGCCCGTGGTTACAGTCGGCCCGTTTGTGGTCCGTTAATATGTTGGGCTGTTTTCATAGCATCATCAAATACGGCCTATTAACGATGGCCTGTTACGGTCGGCCCATGAATGGACGATTCCAACTCTAGCCTGTTTACGGCCATAATGCGGCCTGTTATTGGCCCATGTTTGGCCAATTGATCATATGGCCCGTATAAGGCCCGTTGATGATACGGCCCGTAGAAGGCCCATTGTTTCTACGGCCCGTAGAAGGCCCATTGTTTCTACGGCCCGTAGAAGGCCTACTGTTTCTACGGCCCGTAGAAGACCCACTATTTCTACGGCCCGTAGGAGGCCCAGTGTCACTACAGTAAATCTTAGCCCATGGTTATTGTGGCCTAGTTTTAAAAATTAGGTTATTGCAGCCACTAGTTAACCGCGGAAAAAGAACTGCAATGACTACAAGCAAACAAATAAACAAGACAACAAGGAAATAAATAAGCAAGCAACTAACGCTAGGCTATCACGGCTATTACACATATTACATCCACTGGGCATCAAAGTTCGCCACCAGTGCAAATATAGGGAACAAAGCAGCATATCATATACACTGGCCGTCAAAATTGGTCACCAGTGCAAATAAACGCGGCAGCAAAACAAGAGCATAACTGAAACAACTTTAGAAGAGCTCAAGAAACGTTATCCTAGGTATCCACCATGCTGGCAATAAGCTTAGCAAGCTGATTAGCTTTGTCCTGTTTGGCGCTAAAATCCTCCAACGCTTGCTGTTGCACCAGAAAGTATGCATCTGAATGCTCCAGGGACTTCCGCAGTCCTTCCGCTTCTTGTCGCAGCACAGCTGATCGATGTCTTTCAGCTTGTAGTTGAGACTCAAGAAACCAAACTGATTCAGACAGTGAGTTTGAATAGCTTGTGCAAGCGGTAGTGGCCAGTAACTCTAACACTAAACCAAGACAGGATGTGTAACATCCCAAATTTTCAATTTGGAATGTTGTACATTAGATCATCATTGCATATCATATTTTATTTTGCTTTGGTTTGATCCTAGAAATTTCTACGCAACTCAAGGACCCACGGAGAGAGTTGGGAAATTCATTATTTTCATATTTGAGTTTTCTCAAATTTTGAGAATAGGATCATTTTATTTTTATTATTTTATCATCAGTTATTTCTATTACAAAAATATGAGAGAGGGAATAAAATGACTTTCCCAAAATAAAGAAATATTGAGGATTTAACAATAAAATCAAATAAGATTTTATTTCGGAGTTTTTCGTTATTTTATTTGAAATTTGGAAAAATGTGCGTTTTTCAAAATTGCATTTAGGCTCCAAATAAATGTTCACCTTGTGCGGCTTGATTTTAGAAGCCCGGGAAAATTTATTTCGGGATTTTTAGAGTCCGTTTACTATTTCTTTTTATTTTTCTTCTGCGCGTAATTATATAAAAAACGAACCGACCTACGGGCCGTGTCCGACCGGGACTCCGGCCCGACTAGCCATTATAAGCCGGGGGGAGCCCAGCCGAAGCCAGCTCGCCCGCGCCCCCAAACCCTAGCCGCCGCCCGCCAGCGCCTCGCGCCGCCGCCACCGCCGGACGCCGCGCCTCGCCGACCCGCCGCCCGAGGTCGCCTCGAAATCCGTGCCGCCATTTTTTTTCGAAAAGCCGTTCAGTTTTTCGGCCGGTTTTTCGTCGGTTCTTTTAGTTTCGGTTTTTTAAATAGACCGGTTTTCCGATTTATTTATTTAGCGAGCGTTCGTCCGTTCGTTCGTTCTAGCGAACGTTCGTCGTTTTTCTTTTTCTCGGATTAAATCCGCGATTTTCTGATAGCGATTTCTAATCCAATTTTCGTTTTAGTATAACTTTTAACTCGTTTATCGGAATCAGGCGATTCAAGCGCCTGGAGTCTCATCTCGAAACCCTCTATCCGTTTAACCAACTTAAACAAGTTTTTTCTACTGTAAAATTTGACTTAGATCCAGATTAGTAGAACGAAGTTGTTTTCTTTCGCTGTTTGACTTTCGTTGCTTCGTTTGATTTGATTCTTTTTGCAAACCAGAGTTCTTAAGTTGAACTTTCTGGTTAGATCTCTTATTTGATTTTTACCTGTGCATTAGATGAGTACTTATTGTATGCTTGTTTGTTTGTCTGCGATAGAATACCCGGAGTGCGCCGCCTGTTACTTCGAATCTCTAGGTTTCGCGGATCATCAGCAAGGCAAGTAACACTTTGATCATACCTTTCCTACTACCCAGTTTTATTGCATTAGATCAATCCTCAAACATTGCATGATTAGGATCTAATTAAATTGTGGGATGGGAAGTAGTTGAGGTAGTACCTATTACCTGTTATATTATCAAACCTTTGGGAGTTACTTCTACGTTTGCCATTATGCCATGCTATGCTAGTAGACGTGGATTGGGTGAGTGAAATCCATGACAGATGTGAGATTGTTAATTAATGGTTTATCTAAGGTGGCAACTTAAACACACATCTGGGTGGATTGAGGTACCTAGATATTCCAGGATTGCCTGTTTTTCTTTATGGACCGCCACCCAGGCTCAAAGGGATCATGAGACTATTCATACTAGAAACTTCCGTGTGCAGCCACAAGCTATTATGGGCTCTAGCATAGTTGACTAAGTCGTGCGAACTCTTACAGTGGTAGACTAGCAGATGTAAGGGATGTAGGTGGTACGGTCTACCCGATCGTAAGGTGCTAGCGCTTCTGAAAGACTATGTCTCGGTTATCCATCTTCTCAAACACCAGGTAGTGCGAGAAACCAAATGGAGGCAATCGAGTCTTGTGGGAAAAAGTGCGCAAACCTCTGCAGAGTGTAATAAACTAATCATGGTTAGCCATGTCCCCGGTTATGGACAACTTGAGTATCTAGTACTTGGATTATCATGTGAATCTCAACATGTTACTCTAAATTAATTTTGTTGGGTTTTGTTAATGATATTGCTTAATTGGGATTGAGGATGTTGTCAACCATTCTCAATGTTTAACAACTACCATAATAGTTAAATAAAATTTATTCCTTTGTAGTAGGGAAAATTTGTCTTTACGCAAAACTGTAACCATAGAGCTTTCCACCAGCCAAATATGCATATAGTATAGCTGTTTCATTCCATTACTCTCTATGTGTTACATTGCCAGCATATTCCATGTGCTGACCCGTTTCGGGCTGCAACGTTAATGTTGCAGACTTTTCAAACGACGATTAAGGAGTTCTTAGGTTGGAGTTGATGGACTCACTTATCTTCCAAGCCTTCCGCTGTTATCGTTATTAGATGGCCTTAAGCCATATTTATTGTAATAAGTTCTCTATTGAGACACTCGATGTAATAAGTGTGTGATTGCTACTCTGTTATAAATCTTCCGAGTACTGTGTGGTGTCAGCATTACTGATCCAGGGATGACATCGGAGCACAGAGATCAGACTGTTTGAGGTCTGGTCGCTACAGGATGTGTCACTATCCTGAACCTTATCTGCATTACTTCCTTTACCGTTGCTTAACAAGGCACTCTTCCCCAGTATTCTGTCAGCATTCTAAAAGAAGAAACAAGCAGACACATAACAAGTTTAGCATGTACTAGTATATGAAACTCATTTCGGTGAACCAGTTCATTAGTAAGGTGGACAGGATTAAACTACCAAGTCTTCTATTGCCAAGTACTAGTACATAATAAAAGCATCAAACAAACATATATCTATGTCCTATGGTAGCAATGGAATCTTAAATTAGAACAATTGTTCTTCAGGTTTAGGCACTTGTTCTACATGAACAGAGTACAGTAAGACGCAAGAATATAATACTTAAAAATAGAAAATGAGCTCATAGACCTTACCACATTCTTGGTTCGGGACCAGTACAGAACAAGGTGTTCCCAATAATCATCCAGTAAATGTGTCTCAAGAGAACATAAGGGAATTTGATGAGTTTCTTTGCCGGTGAAGTACGTTTTCTTCAGGTAATTCCGATACTGCCACCAAGCATTCTTGAAGATAGCAGAGGTATTAGCACAGGTTACCTCATCCTGAGTTTCCAAATCGGCCCTTCTCTATAGAGAAAAATGGGAAAATTTGTTGTATTATAACCATCATGGAGGTAGGATGTATGGGACGAAGCAAAGTAATTGCCATGAATAACATTACTTACACATAACTCCTGGACAAACACCTACAACTGGCATTTTCCTTCATCTTCAGTATAATATTTCCAAGATGGAGAGATACGCACATACGATTTAACAACATCAAATGCGATAGATGCTAAACTACGACTAGCTGGTTGTGCTTCCTCCACAGGAATAGGTGAAAGCACAAGTACTCCCTAGGTGGTTTTGGTAATTAATGACAACATATCTCTTGTTCTACTAACGTTTCTATCTAGTATGTTTCAGATAAGTTCAACAATGGAGTGGCATGGACTAAAGGTTGTGGGAAGTTCTCCAAGATGCTAAAGACAAAGGATTGGCTAAAGCTTAAAGCTCAAGACTCTTCATTTTACATTTTAGTGATCCAAGATCACATTGAGTCCATAGGAAAAGCCAATACTATCAAGGAGGGATGAGGTGTTGCTTAATGAGCCTCTTGCTCAAGTGCTTAATGATATGCTCCAAAATCCTCAGCTACTTTCCCACTTCCACATATGACCTAAACCCAAAGCCAAACTCGGACCTACCGATTATTTCTATCCGGCGCCACCGAGTTTCACTTGTCATAGCCATTGCCAAACCCTAGCAATTCGGTTCTACCGATAGGGATCTCGGTCTCACCAAGATGGGATTGTAATCTCTCTGTTTCCTTTTTGTAACTTTTTGGTCTCACCGAAAGAGCGGATCGGTCCCACCGAGTTTACCTGACCAACTCTCTGGTTAGCTAATTACCAAAATCGGTCTCACTGAGTTTGTGTAATCGGTCTCACCGAGATTACGTTATGCCCTAACCCTAACAAAATTGGTCCTACCGAGTTCATGTCAGTCCCACCGAAAATCTCTAACGGTCACTAGGTTTACTATTTCGGTCTGACCGAGTTTGTTGATTCGGTCCCACCGAGATTGGTAAATTGTGTGTAATGGTTGGATTTTGTGTGGAGGCTATAAATACCCCACCACCTCCTCTTCACTCGTGGAGAGAGCCATCAGAACACATCTACACTTCCAACTCATATGTTCTGAGAGAGAACCACCTACTCATGTGTTGAGGCCAAGATATTCCATTCCTACCATATGAATCTTGATCTCTAGCCTTCCCCAAGTTGCTTTCCACTCAAATCTTCTTTCCACCAAATCCAAATCCTGTGAGAGAGAGTTGAGTGTTGGGGAGACTATCATTTGAAGCACAAGAGCAAGGAGTTCATCATCAACACACCATTTGTTACTTCTTGGAGAGTGGTTTCTCCTAGATTGGCTAGGTGTCACTTGGGAGCCTCCGACAAGATTGTGGAGTTGAACCAAGGAGTTTGTAAGGGCAAGGAGATCGCCTACTTCGTGAAGATCTACCGCTAGTGAGGCAAGTCCTTCGTGGGCGATGGCCATGGTGGGAAAGACAAGGTTGCTTCTTCGTGGACCCTTCGTGGGTGGAGCCCTCCGTGGACTCGCGCAACCATTACCCTTCGTGGGTTGAAGTCTCCATCAACATGGATGTAGGATAGCACCACCTATCCGAACCACGGGAAAAACATCCGTGTCTCCAATTGCGTTTGAATTCTCCAAACCCTTCTCTTTACATTCTTGCAAGTTGCATGCTTTACTTTCCGCTGCCTATACACTCTTTGAATGCTTGCTTGATATGTATTGTGAATGTTGAAATTATGCCTAAACTCCACTTAAACCGAAAAGGCTTAAAAATTGCAACTTTAGCATTAAGTGTCTAATCACCTCCCCTCTAGACACATCTACTTCAAGGTCCTACGAGTGGTATCAGAGCTTTGGTCTCCATTGCCTTGGTTTAATCACCATTGGAGGAAGATGGGTGTGTCTACTTTAGGGAGTCTTAGACATAGAGTGCCTATTCTTGATGGAGAATATTTTCATGAGTGGAAAAATGAGATGCTTGTAATCTTCAATCAATATCATTTGAACAAGTATATTGCTAGCCCTTGTGCACCTCATATTGATCCTTTGCATCCTACCCTAGATGAAGATATTGACTTAATTCGCAATCTTAGAACTATTGAGCTCATCATTAGAGGATTGCCCAAAAATTTGATTGCTAGTTTGCCTACTCTTAATTGTGCCTATACTATATGGAAATTTCTTGAGGAACGATTTCCCGATTATTCCTTAAAAAACTTGGATGAAATTCTCCATAAATCTATTGCCTTGAGTAAGATGAACTCTAGTGATCCTAGTTTTGGTGATTGTCTATTTGAGCTTACCAATCTCAAGCATGCGAAAGGAGATGATGGAATCATTATATCCGAAGCTATAAGAATTCATAAAGGTGACCACTTTGATGATCATTTATCTAATGAATTACCCTCTCTAGGAAATGATGAGTCACAAGATCATGGTGAAAATGGATACTATGATGATGATGATGATAGTGACCTCGATCTTGATGAAGCAATGAGACATTTTGGTCTTACGTCAATTCTTTGGGGATATGCGTCAGGAGGAAAGGAATGGGTTCTTGATAGTGGATGTACTGATCATATGACCGGAGATGAAGAGATGTTCCGCGAGCTTGCTGAAAATGACGGCCCTCGAAAATATGTCACCTTTGGTGATAATTCAAAGGGTAAAGTGGTTGGCCTTGGTAAGGTGGCCATCTCACATGATAGTTCCATTCAAAATGTCATGCTCGTTGAATCTCTCGGCTACAACTTACTATCAGTATCTAGACTTGCTGATTTCGGTTTGAATGTCCTATTTACTGAGGTAGATTGCCAAGTATTTCGTCGAGACAATCATAAAATGGTCTTTACCGGTATGCGTAGAGGTGATCTTTACATTGTCGATTTCTCTAAAAAGGCACAACCTAAAACTTGCTTTGTTGCTAAATCCTCAAAAGGTTGGTTGTGGAATAGACGACTAGGTCACGTTGGCATGAGAAACCTTGACAAGCTTACTAAAGGAAATCATATCCTTGGAGTTAACGATGTCATATTTGATAAGGATAGACTTTGCAGTGCTTGTCAAGCAGGTAAACAGGTTGGAGGAAGGCATCCCGTGAAGAACATCATGACCACAAGGAGGCCACTCGAGCTACTTCATATGGATCTTTTTGGTCCCAATGCCTACAAGAGCCTCGGTGGAAATTCCTTTGGTCTAGTTATAGTTGATGATTTTTCAAGATTTACGTGGGTGTTCTTTCTTAATGACAAGTCGCAGGTCCAGAAGATCTTCAAAAACTTCGCTAGGAAGGCCCAAAATCAGTTTGACGTGAAGATCAAGAAGGTTCGGAGTGACAACGGAATGGAGTTCAAGAACGCAAATGTGGACACCTTTCTTGACGAAGAATGGATTTCACACGAGTTCTCCGCTACGTACACACCTCAACAAAATGGAGTTGTTGAGAGGAAGAATTGGACGCTCATCGAAATGGCAAGAACGATGCTTGATGAATACAAGACACTGAAGCACTTTTGGGCAGAAGCGGTTGAGATAGCTTGTCATGCAACAAATCGCTTGTATCTTCACAAGCTACTCGGCAAGACGGCATACGAGCTCCTCACCGGTAACAAACCCCAAGTTGGATACTTTCGAGTATTCGGCTCAAAGTGCTACATTCTTGACAAGCATCGTCGTTCAAAGTTTGCTCCTAAATCTCATGAAGATTTTCTACTTGGTTATGGCTCAAACTCTCACACTTACCGTGTCTACAACAGTTTCACCCGAAAGGTTGAAGAGACGGTAGATGTGAAGTTTGATGAATCTAATGTCTCGCAAGTAGAGCAATTGCCAATCGATGTAGGAGACAAAGACCCTTCAGAAGCAATCCAAGACTTGTCTGTTGGCAAAATTCGTCCAACGGAGGTGAAGGAGAGTACCTCATCCGTCCAAGTGGAAGCTTCTACTTCACGACAAGGTGAACCAAGAATTGATACGGAAGCATCCACAAATGGGACACACCAAGATGAAGAAGACAAGGAAATGCATCAAGACAAACATCAACAACCTCCTTCTCCACCACGACAAGAGAACGACAACGTCAACAATGAAGAAGGCCAAGAAGAAGAACAAGATGAAGAAGATGTTCAATGAAGACCCAAGCAAAAGCTCTCACGAGTTCGAGCAAGAATTGTCAAAGATCATCCCGTCGAGCAAATCTTCAATGATATACAAACCGGGAGAATCACTCGCTCAAAAACTCGTTTAGCTAACTTTTGTTAAAACTATTCATTCATCTCTAGCATTGAACCTGTGAAGGTTGAAGAAGCATTGGAAGATCCGGATTGGATAAATGCTATGCATTAAGAGCTACACAACTTTGAGAGAAACCAAGTTTGGACATTGGTTGAGAAGCCCGACAACAACCACAACATCATTGGTACCAAATGGGTGTTTCACAACAAGCAAGATGAAGATGGACAAGTGGTTCGCAACAAAGCACGTCTCGTCGCCCAAGGGTACACACAAGTCGAAGGTATGGACTATGGTGAGACATATGCTCCCGTTGCTAGACTTGAGTCCATTCGCATCTTACTTGCCTATGCTAATCACCATAATATCACCTTGTACCAAATGGACATTAAAAGTGCTTTTCTAAATGGTGAAATAGAGGAGGAAGTTTATGTCAAACAACCTCCCAGCTTTATCAATCCTAAGAAACCAAATCATGTTTACAAACTTCACAAAGCTCTTTATGGTCTTAAACAAGCTCCTAGAGCATGGTATAAATGCTTGACCAAGTTCCTTATTGCAAGTGGTTTTGAAATTGGTAAAATTGATTCTACTCTTTTTACAAAAAGGGTTAATGGAGAACTATTTGTATGCCAAATTTATGTTGATGATATCATATTTGGTTCAACTAACCCTCTCTTTAGTGAAAAGTTTGGAAAGCTAATGTCAGAGAAGTTTGAGATGTCTATGATGAGTGAACTCAAATTCTTTCTCGGTTTGCAAATCAAGCAAACTAAGGAAGGTACATTTGTCTCTCAAACGAAGTACACCAAGGACTTATTCAAGAAGTTCAATATGCAAGAATGCAAAGGTATGCCTACACCCATGCCTACTAGTGGACATCTTGATTTGACCAAAGATGGCGAACCGATTGATCAAAAGGTTTATTGCTCTATGATTGGTTCTTTGTTATACCTATGTGCTTCACGTCCCGACATTATGCTAAGTGTGTGAATGTGTGCACGTTATCAAGATGCTCCTAAAGAATGTCATCTTAAGGCCGTGAAAATGATAGTGAGATACTTAATTCATACACCAAACTTTGGCATTTGGTATCCTAAGAGGTCTTCTTTTGATCTTGTTGGCTATTCCGACTCGGATTATGCCGGAGACAAGGTTGATAGAAAGTCTACTTCGGGTACTTCAATTTCTTGGTAGATCTCTTGTGTCTTGGTCTTCCAAGAAACAAAACTCGGTATCCTTATCCACCGCCAAAGCGGAATACATTGCCGCTGGTTCATGTTGTGCTCAATTACTTTGGATGACCCAAACTCTTAAAGATTATGGGATCTATGTGAAACATGTTCCACTGCTTTGTGACAATGAAAGTGCTATCAAAATTGTTCATAATCATGTACAACATTCTCGAACTAAGCATATTGAAGTTCGTCATCATTTCATTCGAGACCATGTTGCTAAGGGTGACATTGATCTTAAGCATGTTTGCACCGATAAGCAATTAGCGGATATATTTACTAAACCTCTTGATGAGAAAGTATTTTGCAGGTTGAGAGGTGAATTGAACATTATTGATGCTTCGAACTTGGAGTAGGAACTCCATTGGATACATGCAAGACATGAGCTTATGACTAATCCATGATATATCTCTTATGATGACTATCTTATGTCTTGGATATATTTGTACCTTACATGTTGTCTAACCCATGTAGATGCTTGGTTGAATCTAATTCCATGAGATTGCGACTCACTCACATCTTGAGCAATCTCTACATCACCAAGTCTCTACACAATGGTGGTTCAAGACAAGGAAGCACAAAACCATTCAAACATATCCTTTGACAAATTCTATGTTGAGCTTCATGATTGTCATTTTTGGATACACAAGTGCTCTTCCTTGCAAGAACTAACCCATGTAGGTAGATGAACTCAAACTCCAAGTGGTGCTCCCAACTCTTGATGAGCTACATCAACCTTGAGCACCCACACAAGTTCAACTACATGAGCAAGAACCACACCACCACCCAAGGTATGTTATTCCATCTTAGAGAAGCTTTACTCCAAGACATGAGTCAAAGCAACTCAACAAGATGTGAATACATCAAGATGCTTAAACGAAAAATGGTAACCCCATTTTGAGCTTAAATGATGAGTATGACCTATGATCAAGTGTTCTCACTTGACTCCTAAGTCAATATACTCTAACATAGGTGACTATGTCACCGCCCAACTCTAGATGAAGTTCTCTTGTGTTCTTTTCTGTGTTATTGCATTTGTCTCATGCATGTTTATTTTCTTTCTCTTTTTCAAAAACAAAAAAACTTCATCTAGATCTTTCAGTTTCTTCTCTTTTCTTTTTGTTTTTGTTCTGCATTTTCTGCATTCAATTCCTTGCAAATCCTTCAGGTAATTCATTGCAAATCTTTGTGAGATCCTACATGTCTAGTGAGCTGAGGTGACAAGTGTTTTTCTCTGTGTGAACTCGGTTTCACCGACTTGTATTTTTGGTCCAGCCGAATCTTTTTGGTACCACCGAAACATGCCACCCGGTGCCACCGACTTCGCAACAGGAAAAATAGTTTGCCACTTGTTCTATATTTCTTCTGATCTATCTCTACTCAATGAATCTTGTCCTCTGCAAGCATCACAATTTTATCCATTGCTTTGTGCTGAGTCTCAAGGACCAAACCTATACGACGGATTCCAGAAAGCCCTTCATGGAAATTGATGTCAAAGGGCGAGAGAGAGATCACATCAAAGCTCAAGGGGGAGAGAAAGTCTCAAGGACCAAACCTACAAGAGAGAAAGTATTAAGGGGGAGAAAGAGATTTCCAGGGGAGAGAATACTCAAGGATCCCAGATGTCCCAGATGCTTGATGTTCAAGAGGAGAGATGTCACATGTCTTTTTGGGGGAAAGACATGTTCATATGTGCTTATTTGCATTAAGTTCTATCCATTTGTATCTTTCAGCTCTGATTTTCTGTTCCCTATCTTCTCCCAATATCCCATGTAAGATTCAGGGGGAGCAAGACACCTAAGGGAGAGAAATCAGTCAAATTCATTGCATATCTTTACTCTTGGGGACATGTTGAATCCAATATGGTACCTTGTACTCACTCTCTACATGTCATCCCAGTCTTGGTTCTCTTGTGGCTTCTTTGGTTTGCTCTGGCTAGTGGAGGTACCTGTGTTATCTAACCTTGTTTGTGCAGGTTCATTCCATCCTAAGCCAGCTAAAGACTACAAGGTAAGTGTATGCATCAAAATCATGAGTATGAGGAATTCTTGCTTATGTACATACTGTTTGCAAGAAGGACTCATGAGCATAAGGTATTTTCCTTGATAATCTTTTGCTCTGATGCATATGGCCAAGATACATGTAACACATTGCCTACTCTGTCATGGTTATGCTCTCACATGCCTCTATATTTCACATTTACATGAGTGCATACATGTAGGGGGAGCCTATGCTTGTTACATGTCCTTCGAAAGCTTTACTTGTTGTTCTTTATATCTTTATCTAAAGCTTTGATGTATGTTGCCATCAATTACCAAAAAGGGGGAGATTGAAAGCACAAGTGCTCCCTAGGTGGTTTTAGTAATTAATGACAACATATCTCTTGTTGGACTAACGTTTCTATCTAGTATGTTTCAGATAAGTTCAACAATGGAGTGGCATGGACTAAAGGTTGTGGGAAGTTCTCCAAGATGCTAAGGACAAAGGATTGGCTAAAACTTAAAGCTCAAGACTCTTCATTTTACATTTTAGTGATCCAAGATCACATTGAGTCCATAGGAAAAGCCAATACTATCAAGGAGGGATGAGGTGTTGCTTAATGAGCCTCTTGCTCAAGTGCTTAATGATATGCTCCAAAATCCTCAGCTACTTTCCCACTTCCACATATGACCTAAACCCAAAGCCAAACTCGGACCTACCGATTATTTCTATCTGGCGCCACCGAGTTTCACTTGTCATAGACATTGCCAAACCCTAGCAATTCGGTTCTACCGATAGGGATCTCGGTCTCACCAAGATGGGATTGCAATCTCTCTGTTTCCTTTTCGTAACTTTTCGCTCTCACCGAAAGAGCGGATCGGTCCCACCGAGATTGCAATGTAAACTCAGTGTTTCCTTTTTGTAACTTTTCGATCTCACCGAAAGAGCAAATCGGTCCCACGAGTTTACCTGACCAACTCTCTGGTTAGCTAATTACCAAAATCGGTCTCACTGAGTTTGTGTAATCGGTCTCACCGAGATTACGTTATGCCCTAACCCTAACAAAATCGGTCCTACCGAGTTGCATGTCAGTCCCACCGAAAATCTCTAACGGTCACTAGGTTTACTATTTCGGTCTGACCGAGTTTGTTGATTCGGTCCCACCGAGATTGGTAAATTGTGTGTAATGGTTGGATTTTGTGTGGAGGCTATAAATACCCCACCACCTCCTCTTCACTCGTGGAGAGAGCCATCAGAACACATCTACACTTCCAACTCATATGTTCTGAGAGAGAACCACCTACTCATGTGTTGAGGCCAAGATATTCCATTCCTACCATATGAATCTTGATCTCTAGCCTTCCCCAAATTGCTTTCCACTCAAATCTTCTTTCCACCAAATCCAAATCCTGTGAGAGAGAGTTGAGTGTTGCGGAGACTATCATTTGAAGCACAAGAGCAAGGAGTTCATCATCAACACACCATTTGTTACTTCTTGGAGAGTGGTGTCTCCTAGATTGGCTAGTTGTCACTTGGGAGCCTCCGACAAGATTGTGGAGTTGAACCAAGGAGTTTGTAAGGGCAAGGAGATCGCCTACTTCGTGAAGATCTACCGCTAGTGAGGCAAGTCCTTCATGGGCGATGGCCATGGTGGGATAGACAAGGTTGCTTCTTCGTGGACCCTTCATGGGTGGAGCCCTCCGTGGACTCGCGCAACCGTTACCCTTCGTGGGTTGAAGTCTCCATCAACGTGGATGTAGGATAGCACCACCTATCCGAACCACGGGAAAAACATCCGTGTCTCCAATTGCGTTTGAATTCTCCAAACCCTTCCCTTTACATTCTTGCAAGTTGCATGCTTTATTTTTCGCTGCCTATACACTCTTTGCATGCTTGCTTGATATGTATTGTGAATGTTGAAATTATGCCTAAACTCCACTTAAACCGAAAAGGCTTAAAAATTGCAACTTTAGCATTAAGTGTCTAATCACCCCCCCCCCTCTAGACACATCTACTTCAAGGTCCTACAATAGGCGTACTAACTGGTGGAGTTGGGGTTCGCCGTGATAGTACTGGCACTATGGGCACTGGAGCTGCCTTACTAACTGCTCTTGTTTGGGAGCTCTGTGGTGGAGATGGTGCTGTGTCAACAGGAACTGGGTTACTATCGGCTGGGGTTGGGGTTAGATTGGATGAAGCTGGTTCTCTGTCCATCGTAGTAGGGGTACAATCTGCGAGAGTTTGGGTTATGTGTGGTAGGGCTGGTTCTTGTGCATGTACAACTGGGGTGCTATCTCCACCAAGAGGTAGCACTGTTTTATTTGAAGACCGTGTTTTTAGTCCGCTAGATACTGGCATCACCCGCTCCAATTCAAATGGCTGATAAACAGGAAACATAGTTGAATGTACAGACATTGTATGAGAGACGGATGCAATATATAGTGTGGAAAAAAGAGGACATGAAATAGTTGACATGTATATTGTTTAACTAAAACGGATAGCATGACATAATTTCACATATATGATGTCTATCTAAACTGGATAGCATAGCATAACATAATTCAAAGATATGATGAATAACTAAATAGGATCGCATGACATAATTCACCTACATGTTATCTAAGTAATCAGGATCACATCATTTAATTCACATATGTGATTTATATGCTAAACAGAGGGCATTCGATATGATGTCTGAACTAAGAACATGGTGTTGAATATTGTGTATATGATGTCTAAACTATGCAATGCAAGACGCCGTATGCATGATATGAGTAGTATAACCGTGCCAAGTTAGAGCATACACCTCAGTGGGGAATAGGACTGGTCATCTGTCTCTGAATCCATCTCTAAGGAGCTATCGGGACCCAACAAGAGATCTGCTTCGACAGGTGGTACTGTCTGCTCTGAAGGCCTTGTTTTCACTCCAGATTTTTACATCTCCCACCCAAATGGCTGATTCACAGGAAGAGTAGTTTAATGTACAAACATTATCGACAAATGGAAATGTAATGAAGAAAAGGATGGGCAAGATATCATTCAAATATATGATTCCTAGTTAAACAGGATGTCATTGCACATTTCACATATATTATGGCTGGCTAAAAGACATGAGACTGCATAATTCCCATATATGATATAGAAACTAAACAGGTGGCATTACAGAACATGTCTAAACTAAGCAGATGACATATATGATGTTAAAAGTAGGCACTACTATAACATCCCAAATTTTCAATTTGGAATGTTATACACTAGATCATCATTGCATATCATATTTTATTGCATTTTGGTTGATCCTAGAAAATTCTACGCAACTCAAGGACCCTCGGAGAGAGTTGGGGATTTCGTTATTTTCATATTTGAGTTTTCTCAAATTTTCAAAATAGGATCATTTGATTTTATTTATTTCATCTTCAATTATTTCTATTATCAAAATATGAGAGAGGGAATAAAATTACTTTCCCAAAATAAAGAAATATTGAGGATTTAATAAAAAATCAAATAAGATTTTATTTTGGTTTTATTTGCTATTTTATTTGAATTTAGGAAAAATGTGCGTTTTTCAAAATTGCATTTAGGCCCAAATAAATGTTCATCCTGTGCGGCTTGATTTTAGAAGTCGGGGAAAATTTATTTCGGAATTTTTGGAGTCCGTTTAGTATTCCTTTTGTTTTTTTTTCTGAGCGTAATTATTAAAAAATAGAGGTCCGAACCGACTTTGGGCCGTAACCGGCCAGGACTCCGCCTGGCCGGGCCTTCAAATAGCCGCCGCCTGAGGCCCGACAGCCCAAGCCATGCCCCCTCCCCCAACCCTAACCCTAGCCCCGCCGCCGCCGCGTCGCACCGCCCCGCGCCGCCGCCGCCCTACCACCGCACCGCCCTGCGCCGCCCCGCTGCCTCGCCGCCGCTGCCGACGATCACCGGAGCCGCCGCTGCCGCCGTTCGCCGGAGTCACCGGAGGTAGACCTCGCACCGCCGGTTTTTCTCGAAAAATCGATCGGTTTTCCGTTGGTTTTGTTCGGTTTTTTTAGTTTCAGTTTTTTAATAGATCGGTTTTCCGGTTTATTTAATTAGCGAGCGTTCGCCCGTTCGTTCATTTTAACGAACATGTTCTTCGATTAGATCCAGTTAACGAACGTTCGTTCGTTAATCTGTTCGTCGTTTTTCTTTTTCTCGGATTAAATCCGCGATTTTTTTGATCGCGATTCCTGATCCGTTTTTCGTTCTAGTATAACTTTTCGCTCGTTTATCGGAATCAGGCGATTCAAGCGCCTGGAGTTTCGTCTCGAAACCCTCTTTCTGTTTAACCAACTCAAACAAGTTTTTGCCACTGTAAAAAGTTCCCTAGATCCATAATAGTAAACGAAGCCTGTTTCTTTTGCCGTTTGTCTTTCGTTGCTTCGTTCGATTTGATTCTTTTTGCCAACCGGAGTTCTTAAGTTGAACTTTCTGGTTAGATCTCTTATTCGAGTTTTACCTGCGCATTAGATGAGTACTTATTGTATGCTTGTTTGTTTGCGATAGAGTACCCGGAGTGTGCTGCTTGCTACTTCGAATCGCTAGGTTTTGCGGATCATCAGCAAGGCAAGTAACACTTTGATCATACCTCCTACTACCCAGTTTTTATTGCATTAGATCAACCCTCACACATTGCATGATTAGGATCTAATTAAATTGTGGGTTTGGGAAGTAGTTGAGGTAGTGCCTATTACCTGTTTATTATCAAACCTTTGGGAGTTACTTCTACGTTTGCTCATTATGCCAAGCTATGCTAGTAGACGTGGATTGGGTGAGTGAAATCCATGACAGATGTGAGATTGTTAAATTAAAGGTTTATCTAAGGTGGCAACTTAAATTCACATCTGGGTGGATTGAGGCACCTGGGTATTCCAGCGATTGCCTATTTTTCTTTTGGACCGCCACCCAGGCTCAAAAGGATCATGAGATTATTCATGCTAGAAACTTCCGTGTGCAGCCACAAGCTATTATGGGCTCTGGCATAGTTGATTAAGTCGTGCAAACTCTTATAGTGGTAGACTAGCAGATGTAGGGGAAAGTAGGTGTAACAGTCTACCCGATTGTAAGGTGCTAGCACTTCTGAAAGACTATGTCTCGGTCATCCGTTTCTCAAACATCATCATAGTGCGAGAAATCAAACGGAGGCGATCGAGTCTTGTGGGGAAAAGTGTGCAAACCTCTGCAGAGTGTATAAACTAATCATGGTTAGCCGTGTCCCCGGTTATGGACATCTTGAGTATCTAGTACTTGGATTATCATGTGAATCTCATCATGTTACTCTAATTAATTTTGTTGGGTTTTGTTTAATGATGATGCTTAATTAGGATTGAGAATGCTGTCAACCATTCTCAATGTTTAACAACTACCATGATAGTTAAATAAAATTTATTCCTTTGCAGTAGGGAAAATTTTGCTTTACGCAAAACTGTAACCATAGAGCTCTCCACCAGCCAAATATGCATATAGTATAGCCTATTTCATTCCATTACTCTCTATGTGTTACATTGCCAGCATATTCCATGTGCTGACCCATTTCGGCTGCAACGTTAATGTTGCAGACTTTTCAGATGACGATTAAGGTGCTTTTAGGTCATGGTTCTATACTCAGTGATGCCGTTGGAGTTGATGGACTCACTTATCTTCCAAGCCTTCCGCTGTTATCGTTATTAGATGGCCTTAAGCCATATTTATTGTAATAAGTTCTCTTTTGAGACACTCGATGTAATAAGTGTGTGATTGCTACTCTGTTATAAATCCTTCAAGTACTATATGGTGTCAGCATGACTGATCCAGGGATGACACCTGAGCACAGAGATTGGGTTGTTTGAGGTCTGGTCACTACAAGATGGTATCAGAGCACACGCTGACTGTAGGACACGACCACTAAGCTAAAGACCTAGATCACTACTCTCTTCTCATTCTGACTTCTCATCTTTTCTACTCTTTTAGGATGGCGGATGCAAAGAACAAGTTCACGCAACCGGATGAAGATACACCCTCTGGACATCACTTGAAGGAAGTCATTAGATACCTAAACATAGGAGTACCAAGCTTCACCGGAACTTACAACGCCACTCTACCTGAAGAAGAGCGCTGGATGATTCAAGTTCAAGTTCCAGGAAGGACGTTCATGCCAGTCACTGAGCCCATAGAGTTTTCTTTTGATGCACCAACCTGGAGTCTAGGAAAGAGCATGGCAGCTCACATCGCCATGGGACGCATTGGAGAAGTTTACCGTAATGATCTCAAGGATACTATCTACCAAATTTGTGGGCGCCGAGATGAGCACTGGGAGATGATCAGTACTAGGAAGGATAGATCAGTTGCAGCTTTTATCTAGGAGTTAAACTAGCACATTCGACGCCAGGAGAACCAGATGTGCACCGACATGATAGGTCTGAAGAAAGCAAGGACAAGAATCAAGGAATTGGAGGAAGAACTCAAGGCTACACATGAAGATTATGAAGAGGAAATCGAAGTATTAGTGGAGAAGAATGACGATCTGATGAAGAAGATTGGAATATTTATGGGAGGCCCTACACCAGTAGAGGAAGATGAAGAACCCAAGGAGATTCGCCTGGAAGACTACATCATCATCGACGACACTTACTCGGATCCAGATGATAGCGATGATGACTATGTTGATGAAGGTGGAGCAGATATCATGGAGTCTGCAACCGAAGAATATTTCTAGTAGACCACCCCATCGGTAGTAGTAGTCCACCATGTAAATATAGTAGTCCGAGCACTTTTGCGATAGTTAGATCGATTGTATGCCCTTGTTTGATTGAATGAAGTAAATTGTTTGCTTTTGCCTCATGTGCATATGGGTAGTGTTTTCTCTTTAGACCCCTCTATTCTTAAATCTCATCTTTTCTAAACCCTTAGATGCCTCGGAGACGTGACCCCGGATTTACCTTCCCACCGGAGCTCACTTAGTTGATCCAACAGCTAAACACATTGATGCAGTTGCTAGTCCAGAATCAGAATCAGGGGAACAACAACAACAACCCACCACCACCACCACCACTTGTTGATCACTTAGCCCGTTTTCTTAGGCTAAATCCGCCGGTGTTTTCCAGTAGCACCGAGCCGATAGTAGTAGATGATTGGCTCCGTAAGACAACAAGGGAGTTGACCACAGCAGGATGCACAGATGCGGAAAAGGTGAAGTTTGCCGCGCATCAGCTTGAAGGACCCGCAGCATCATGGTGGGAAAATTTCACAGCCACTTCCCCTATTGACACTGTCACGTGGGACCAGTTTCAGCAGGCTTTTCGTATTGCCCATGTTTTAGTAGGAGCTATGGCCATGAAGAAGCGAGAGTTTCGCAACTTGCGCCAAGGAGGGCGGACAGTTGGCCAGTATGTGGAGGACTTTAGTAAGCTAGCACGTTATGCCCCAGATGACGTTGCTACGGATGGAGCTAAGCAAGAGAAGTTTCTGCAAGGATTGAATGATGAGTTGAGCATGCAGTTGATGGTAGCAACCTTCAACAACTACCAGGAGTTGGTAGATCGTGCTCTCATGATTGAAGGGAAGCAGCAGCAGATTGAGAATCGCAATAGGAAGTATGGACAAGGGAAGTACAATTCAGGAGCTCAGCAGAAGCCACGTTTTACCCCTAGACCGGGAGGACATTTTCAGCATACCCATGGAGGAGGTAGCTCGCACAACCACAATGGCACCAAGAATGGTAATGGGAATGGAGGAAGCAACGGCCAGAACCGCACCAACCCATCAACCCCAGCCAAGAGAGACCTGAGCCAAGTCACTTGTTTCAAGTGCCAAAAGACTGGACATTATGCCAATGAATGTCCTGAATCCCAGAATGGAAATGGAAATGGAAGCTCTGGGAAGAAGCCGAACCCTTTCAACAGGGGACAGGTGAACCACGTTAACGTGGAGGAGGTTGAAGAGCAGCCAGATGCAGTAATCGGTAAGTTTTTGGTTAAGTCATTTACTATACTCGTTCTTTTGATACTGGTGCATCGCATTCATACATATCAAGGGGATTTGTGGATAAGTATAACCTGCCCACCAAGGTTCTTAGAACACCTATGTTAGTAAGCTCACCAGGAGCGGAGTATATGGCTAGCCAAGTATGTTTTCAAGTGCCATTGAGTATATGTAGGCATGTGTTTCCCTCGGATTTAATCATTTTGGAATCACAAGGATTGGATGTAATTCCGGGGATGGATTGGCTGTCGATGTATGGAGGAAACATCGATTGCGCCAGTAAGTCGATCTTGCTTACCACCCCAGAAGGGAGAAGGGTCAAGTATGTATCCCGGCATGTGCCGAAGAGGACTCAAGTAAATTGTCTAACAGGAGTTGTGTAGGAGGAAGTACCAGTAGTGAAGGATTTCCCTGATGTATTTCCAGAAGAGTTGCCAGGCATGCCACCGGATAGAGATATTGAGTTTTTGATTGAGCTTTTGCCAGGCACAGGGCCAATATCAAAGAGACCATATAGGATGCCCGGAAAGGATTTGGTGGAGATTAAGAAGCAGATTAAGGAGTTACTAGATAAGGGATATATCCGCCCAAGTTCCTCACCTTAGGGATCGCCAGTACTTCTAGTGGAGAAGAAGGATGGATCGTTAAGGATGGTTGTTGATTATCGAGGATTGAATGAAGTAACCATCAAGAACAAGTACCCACTACCGATGATCAATGATCTGTTTGATCGATTGCAAGGAGCTAAGGTATTTTCCAAGATCGATCTGCGATCAGGATACCACCAGTTGAAGATTCGAGAACAGGATATACCTAAGACGGCTTTTACCACCAGGTATGGGCTGTATGAATATACCGTTATGTCATTTGGTCTGACTAACGCACCTGCATATTTTATGAACATGATGAACAAAGTGTTTATGGAGTTTTTGGATAAGTTCATCGTAGTGTTCATTGATGATATCCTGGTTTACTCAAAAAATGAAGAGGAGCATAAGGAGCATTTGCGTTTGATACTTGGTAAGCTCAAAGAACATCAGTTATATGCCAAGTTTAGCAAATGTGAGTTTTGGTTGAAAGAAGTTGGATTTCTCAGACACGTTATATCTGGAGAAGGTATAGCAGTAGATCCCACCAAGGTTGACACCGTGACAAAATGGGAAGCACCAACAATAGTTGGAGAGATCCGGAGTTTTCTTGGACTTGCAGGATACTACCGGAGGTTTATTGAGAATTTCTCGAAGATTGCAAATCCTATGACAGAGTTGTTGAAGAAGGATACCAAGTTCATATGGACTGAGGAATGTGAGACTAGTTTCCAGGAGTTAAAGAAACGTTTGGTTACATCACCTGTGTTGATTTTGCCAGATCAGACCAAGGATTATGAGGTGTATTGCGACGCTTCACGTCGAGGACTTGGAGCAGTGCTTATGCAGGAAGGAAGAGTTGTTTCATATGCCTCGCGACAGCTTAAGCCTCATGAGTTAAATTATGCTACGCATGATTTGGAGTTAGCATCCGTAGTGCATGCATTGAAAACCTGGAGACACCTTCTCATTGGAAACCATTGTGAGGTATATACGGATCATAAGAGCTTGAAGTATATTTTCACGCAGAAGGAGTTGAATCTCAGGAAAAGGAGATGGTTGGAGCTCATCAAGGATTATGATATGAGATTGCATTATCACCCCGGAAAGGCTAACGTAGTAGCTGACGCGCTGAGCCGTAAAAGTCATGTCAACACCTTAATGACGGGAGATTTACCAAGGGAGTTAGCCGAGAATCTTCGTGAGCTATATTTGGAGATAGTTCCGAGAGGATATGTAGCAGCATTGGAGATTCAGTCTACCTTGATGGATAAGATCAGAGAAGCTCAAAAGACCGACAAGGAGATTACCTCTATAAAGGAGAAAATGAGCAAAGGAAAAGCTAAGGGATTTCGTGAAGATGAGCACGATACCTTATGGTTTGAAGACCGTGTTTATGTGCCTAATGAACCGGAGATCAGGAAGTTAATTCTGCAAGAGGCCCATGATTCGCCGTACTCGATTCACCGAGGAAATACCAAGATGTATTTGGATTTGAAGGACACTTTCTGGTGGACCGGAATGAAGAAGGATATTGCGGAGTATGTAGCAGTTTGTGATGTATGTCAGAGAGTAAAGGCAGAGCATCAGAAGCCAGCAGGATTGCTACAGCCATTGCCGATACCCGAATGGAAGTGGGATAAGTTAGGCATGGATTTTATTACAGGATTTCCCAGAACACGTTCAGGCTATGACTCAATATGGGTTGTAGTCGATCGTTTGACAAAGGTAGCTCATTTCATTCCAGTGAAGACTACCTATACCAGTGCAAAGTTGGCAAAGATATACATGACCAGAATCATATGTCTGCATGGAGTTCCAAGGAGTATTGTATCCGATAGAGGAACCCAATTTACCTCAAAGTTCTGGAATCAGTTGCATGAAACCTTGGGTACCCGGCTGGAGTTTAGTACAGCTTTCCATCCGTAGACAGATGGACAGACCGAGAGAGTCAACCAAATTTTGGAGGATATGCTGAGAGCTTGTGCGCTAGATTATGGATCTAGTTGGGACGAGAATTTGCCATATGCAGAGTTCTCTTACAACAACAGTTATCAATCCAGTTTGAAGATGGCCCATTTCGAAGCCTCGTACGGAAGGAGGTGCAGGACCCCATTGTCGTGGGATGAATTTGGAGACCGCCAGTTGTTTGGACCAGATCTGATTAAGGAGTCTGAACAGAAAGTGAAATTGATTCGCGATAGGCTCAAAGTAGCCCAGTCTAGGCAGAAGAGCTATGCAGATTCTAAACGCAAGGAGACAGTTTACGAAGTCAGAGACCGAGTTTATCTTCGAGTATCTCCACTTCAAGGAGTTAAGCGATTTGGAGTTAAGGGAAAGTTAGTGCCACCCTCACCTATTTTCTAGCCAACCCGAATCTCGAGGGCGAGATTCATCTTAAGGGGGGTAGGTTTGTAACATCCCAAATTATCAATTTGGGATGTTATACACTAGATCATCATTGCATATCATATTTTATTGCATTTTGGTTGATCCTAGAAAATTCTACGCAACTCAAGGACCCTCAGAGAGAGTTGGGGATTTCGTTATTTTCATATTTGAGTTTTCTCAAATTTTGAAAATAGGATCATTTGATTTTATTTATTTTATCTTCAATTATTTCTATTATCAAAATATGAGAGAGGGAATAAAATGACTTTCCCAAAATAAAGAAATATTGAGGATTTAATAAAAAAATCAAATAAGATTTTATTTTGGTTTTATTTAATATGTTATTTGAATTTAGGGAAAATGCGCGTTTTTTAAAATTGCATTTAGGCCCAAATAAATGTTCATCCTGTGCGGCTTGATTTTAGAAGCCGGAGAAAAATTATTTCGGGATTTTTGGAGTCCGTTTAGTATTCCTTTTGTTTTTTTCTGAGCGTAATTATTAAAAAAAAGAGGTCCGAACCGACTTTGGGCCGTAACCGGCCAGGACTCCGCCTGGCCGGGCCTTCAAATAGCCGCCGCCCGAGGCCCGACAGCCCAAGCCGCGCCCCCGCCCCAAACCCTAACCCTAGCCCCACCGTCGCCGCCGCCGCCCCGCCGCCGCCGCGTCGCACCGCCTCCACGCCGCCCGCGCCGCCTCACCCCGCGCCACCGCCGCCGACGATCGCCGGAGCCTCCGCCGCCGCCATTCGCCGGAGTCGCCGGAGGTAGATCTTGCGCCGACCGATCGGTTTTCCATCGGTTTTGTTCGATTTTTTTTAGTTTCGTTTTTTTAAATAGATTGGCTTTCCGGTTTATTTAATTAGCGAGCGTTCGCCCATTCATTCATTTTAACAAATGCGTTCTTCAATTAGATCCAGTTAACGAACATTCGTTCATTAATCTGTTCGTCGTTTTTCTTTTTCTCGGATTAAATCCACGATTTTTCTAATCGCGATTCCTGATCCGTTTTTGTTCTAGTGTAACTTTTTGCTCGTTTATCGGAATCAGGCGATTCAAGCGCCTGGAGTTTTGTCTCGAAACCCTCTTTCCGTTTAACAAACTCAAACAAGTTTTTTCCACTGTAAAAAATTGCCATAGATCTAGAATAGTAAACGAAGCCTGTTTCTTTTGCCGTTTGTCTTTCGTTGCTTCGTTCGATTTGATTCTTTTTGCCAACTGGAGTTCTTAAGTTGAACTTTCTGGTTAGATCTCTTATTCGAGTTTTACCTGTGCATTAGATGAGTACTTATTGTATGCTTGTTTGTTTGCGATAGAGTACCCGGAGTGTGCCGCTTGCTACATCGAATCGCTAGGTTTTGCGGATCATCAGCAAGGCAAGTAACACTTTGATCATACCTCCTATTACCCAGTTTTTATTGCATTAGATCAACCCTCACACATTGCATGATTAGGATCTAGTTAAATTGTGGGTTTGGGAAGTAGTTGAGGTAGTGCCTATTACCTGTTTATTATCAAACCTTTGGGAGTTACTTCTACGTTTGCTCATTATGCCAAGCTATGCTAGTAGACATGGATTGGGTGAGTGAAATCCATGACAGATGTGAGATTGTTAAATTAAAGGTTTATCTAAGGTGGCAACTTAAATTCACATCTGGGTGGATTGAGGCACCTGGGTATTCCAGCGATTGCCTGTTTTTCTTTTGGACCGCCACCCAGGCTCAAAGGGATCATGAGATTATTCATGCTAGAAACTTCCGTGTGCAGCCACAAGCTATTATGGGCTCTAGCATAGTTGATTAAGTCATGCGAACTCTTATAGTGGTAGACTAGCAGATGTAGGGGAAAGTAGCTGTAATGGTCTACCCGATCGTAAGGTGCTAGCGCTTCTGAAAGACTATGTCTCGGTCATTCGTTTCTCAAACATCATCGTAGTGAGAGAAATCAAACAGAGGCGATCGAGTCTTGTGGGGAAAAGTGCACAAACCTCTGCAAAGTGTATAAACTAATCATGGTTAGCCATGTCCCCGGTTATGGACATCTTGAGTATCTAGTACTTGGATTATCATGTGAATCTCATCATGTTACTCTAATTAATTTTGTTGGGTTTTGTTTAATGATGATGCTTAATTGGGATTGAGAATGCTGTCAACCATTCTCAATGTTTAACAACTACCATGATAGTTAAATAAAATTTATTCCTTTGCAGTAGGGAAAATTTTGCTTTACGCAAAACTGTAACCATAGAGCTTTCCACCAGAGAAATATGCATATAGTATAGCCTATTTCATTCCATTACTCTCTATGTGTTACATTGCCAGCATATTCCATGTGCTGACCCGTTTCGGGTTGCAACGTTAATGTTGCAGACTTTTCAGACGACGATTATTGTGCTTTGAGGTCGTGGTTCTATACTCAGTGATGCCATTGGAGTTGATGGACTCACTTATCTTCCAAGCCTTTCGCTGTTATCGTTATTAGATGGCCTTAAGCCATATTTATTGTAATAAGTTCTCTTTTGAGGCACTCGATGTAATAAGTGTGTGATTGCTACTCTGTTATAAATCCTTCAAGTACTATGTGGTGTCAGCATTACTGATCCAGGGATGACACCTGAGCATAGAGATTGGGCCGTTTGAGGTATGGTCGCTACAACTGCAAGGCAACATATGCATGATATGACTAACATCATCATGCCAGGGTAGAGCAAACACCTTGGGGGGTAAATAGGAGTGGTCAGCGGCGTCCGAATCCGCCTCAGAACAGATATCTTCCTCTGGATTACAATCTGGAGAGGGGTGGGGAGGGTTTGACATTGAACCCACCATAGAGCGATGTCTGCATGACATTGTATTGCCACGCAAAACTCTTCTCTTTTTCTCTACATGTTCAGCATGACTGTGTACAATATCTGACATGCATACGAAAAAAATATGGTGAGATTATGTAAGGAGAGCATGCAGAAATTTAGAGTGATGGTAACAACCAGTGGATCGATGTTTTTCCGTTGAACCAAAATCGCCCTAATGGATCGACGTGAATGTATAGTAATAAGTGATGCAACAAGTGTACAACCTCTTTGCCGTAGCCGTGTCGACCTCAGCATCATTGGGTTGGTCGCTGAAGCAGTTGAGGCAGAGGTGGCTATCGGAGGTGTGGAGGAAGATCTAAGGAATCTGTAGACGGCGTCCAGGGCACTGCTCTATTGTGACGGATCGTTCTGTCATTGGAGCAGCTCCGGTGAGCCGTAAGACGTCAAGGCTGAAGCAGCACAAGACAGACATCGTCAATCTCAAGTGGGATTCTAATAGCATCTCCATTAATAAACAACAAAAACAACAAAGCCTTTAGTCCCAAACAAGTTGGGGTAGGCTAGAGGTGAAACCCATAAGATCTCGCAACCAACTCATGGCTCTGGCACATGGATAGCAAGCTTCCACGCACCCCTGTCCATAGCTAGCTCTTTGGTGATACTCCAATCCTTCAGGTCTCTCTTAACGGACTCCTCCCATGTCAAATTCGGTCTACCCCGCCCTCTCTTGACATTCTCTGCACGCTTTAGCCGTCCACTATGCACCGGAGCTTCTGGAGGCCTGCGCTGAATATGCCCAAACCATCTCAGACGATGTTGGACAAGCTTCTCTTCAATTGGTGCTACCCAAACTCTATCTCGTATATCATCATTCCGGACTCGATCCTTCCTCATGTGGCCACACATCCATCTCAACATACGCATCTCCGCCACACCTAACTGTTGAACATGTCGCCTTTTAGTCGGCCAACACTCAGCGCCATACAACATTGCGGGTCGAACCGCCGTCCTGTAGAACTTGCCTTTTAGCTTTTGTGGCTCTCTCTTATCACAGAGAATGCCAGAAGCTTGGCGCCACTTCATCCATCCGGCTTTGATTCGATGGTTCACATCTTCATCAATACCCCCATCCTCCTGCAGCATTGACCCACAATACCGAAAGGTGTCCTTCTGAGGTACCACCTGGCCATCAAGGCTAACCTCCTCCTCACACCTAGTAGTACTGAAACCGCACATCATGTACTCGGTTTTAGTTCTACTAAGCCTAAACCCTTTCGATTCCAAGGTTTGTCTCCATAACTCTAACTTCCTATTTACCCCCGTCCGACTATCGTCAACTAGCACCACATCATCCGCAAAGAGCATACACCATGGGATATCTCCTTGTATATCCCTTGTGACCTCATCCATCACCAATGCAAAAAGATAAGGGCTCAAAGCTGACCCCTGATGCAGTCCTATCTTAATCGGGAAGTCATCAGTGTTGACCACTTGTTCGAACACTTGTCACAACATTATCGTACATGTCCTTGATGAGGGTAATGTACTTTGCTGGGACTTTGTGTTTCTCCAAGGCCCACCACATGACATTCCGCGGTATCATAACACTTTTGGGTTTCATCATTCTGTGGTATCATTTCACTTTTGGTGTAGTGAATAGATGATGTAAAATGGATGTAAAATTAACATCACCAAAAACCACCTGACTACAACAGATGAGGTCAAAACTGTTGACTCTGAACTTAACTGTCGAAATTGAAATTTACTGTGGAATCTGAATGCTACTGTCGAAACTGAACGCAATGGTAGTAGAGAGGCACTTGACATGTAGTTTAGGGAAGGTCTGCAGTTCATCTTCAACCTGCACCCCCGTGAGCCGCCAGCCACCACCGGCCGAACCGCCGGCCCCAGCGCCTCCTCACCGCCCCAAAATAACTCGCCACCGTCGCCCCGACCAGCCCTCTAGGCCCCCCACCATGAACCCTAAGATAGATAGTGGGGTACCTATCCGGCGAGCCCCCATCCCCGCTGTGGGTGGTTCTTCCTTAACTCCGGCGAGCCCCCCAACCCCTGAAAATCGACTGACCCAAAAGTCGATTCAGTCGACTGAAGTGTGGCTTAATCGGAGCAGAGCAGCAGCACGAGCGAGGGGGAGAGTAGCTGGGCGAGCGAGAGCTGGAGCAGTAGCAGCAGATCCGGCTGGTATGGACGCCGCCGCCGAAGGGGCCTCGCACTGGGGGAGAGCCGCCGTGGAGATGTCGCCCGCGGCGCCGGCTTCAAGGTAGCCGCTGCATGGGGGTGCAGGATGGAGCACCGTCGGCGCCGGGAGGTCGAGTTAAGGAGAAAGTGCGATGCGATGAGTGTACAGCCTCTTTGGTGGCGCCGAGTAGGCCTCGGCTTCACCCGAGGAGTCGGTGAGGATGTTGCGGTTCCGGTGGAGCAGGTTAAGGAGGCGCTGTGGGGGTGGAGCAGCCACGATAGACGAGGCGGTCATCGAAGTAGCTCCTTGGAGGTGGAGGACGGGGCGGCTGAACCGGCGGGACGGCGAGATGGACGACGGATCCTCATCCGGGGAGGTGGACGAGGGACGTCGAGCTATTGTGCTGGACGACGTCGTCGGGGAAGAGGCTCCGGCTGGGCAGTGGTGACGTGGCGTACGGAGGAGGGTGGGGCTTTGCGGCTGGAGCGGAGAGGTTATGGCGGCCTGGGATTTCGAAAGGTGAAAAGGGGGCGATGGGAGGGGGTGAAGCATGACTTAGGAACGCGCTTGTCCAAAATGTAGGGTGTGTTACAAAAGTACCCCCCACTGATTTGAACTAGCGGCCCTTTCGGCTCAGGGTTAGAAGGGGGATTTTGCATGTCGGGATTTGGCAGCTGGAGGGAGTTTTCGCGCACGTTGTAATTTCGGGATAGCAAGGCGCGGGTTGTGAAGGCGCCAGTTTTGGGAGCACGATATCTGAATTTTCGGGATATAACAAGACGCGGGTTGAATTTTAGGGACAAGCCTAACGTGTAGTAATATTGTACTTGTACGTACCAAATCAATTCGCACTTCCCTCAACCAAAAAGAAAACGAAAAAAATAAAACTATTCACACCACAGAAAGAGAGAGTCTTGCCCCGTTTTACCATACAAATGCTATTCAGAGCTACTCCCTCCTTCCATCTATATAGGGCCTAATGCGTTTTTCGATGCTAACTTTGACCAAATATTAGAGCAATGATATATGACATGCAACTTACACAAAGCACACCATTAAATTCGTCTGTGAAAGGTTCTTTCAATGATATAATTTTCACATTGTGCATGTCATGTACTATTAATCTTATCAATAGTCAAAGGCGGTCTTCAAAATCTCATTACGCCCTATATAGATGGAAGGAGGGAGTATGAATCCATGTTATGTCTGATTAAATTTTTTCGCTTGCTGTATAATGCATGTAACCTACTCATACCAACATTTTAGTGCATTCCAAATGTCTATACTACCGCTGCAATTCAAACTAAATTTGAATCTGTTTCTCTATTTCAATAAGAATCTACAATCATGATTGTTGCCAACTTCAACCATCATAGTTTCCTTGCTATCCGCCAGATATAAATCAGACGGCCTATAATGCAGGATGGCAGGCACACCATCAACAACAACTCCGTTTTTTATAAGAGTAGAGATAAAACATATTAAGTGTAGTATACCATGTTCATAACCACACCATGTGTATCACTGTTATATATATTCACACATCCGTCGGTTTGAAACACTATGATAAATTCTTCAAATATCCGAATTCACTTTTTATAATGAAGTATATATGATCCCTATTCGTCTTTTACACCCACACAACCCTCTTATCTTTGTAGCTAGCGCAAACTTTCTGTTGTGCATGCACACGCCCGCATCCCTCTCACCCTCCCTCAGCATTCTCTAGCTCCATCGCGCAAATTCGTCTTTTCACTTTAGGTCGTTCACCCATGGTGTGTGTAGGCCCCCCAACTCCTTCTTTACGGCACACATCGATCGATATGCCTCTCTAGCCAGGTGTGCCTAGCACAAACACAAAGCTTCCCCTCTTCTCTTGTCACCGTCCATGCCTCACTCCCACCACTCTTTTCATCGTTCTCGTACTCGCACACTCCTCCCCCTCGATATAGTATGCCTCTCGTACCACCTCCTACATGCATCCCTCTCTCTCTATCCTTCTCCTCGTGCCTCATTTGCTTCTAACACACACATGCATGTATACCAATCGATCTCCCACCATATACCTAGATCGACTTTAACTACCCCACCCATCGATTGACGTACCTCACAAGTTATGTCTCTCCTTTCTCTTACAAAGGGCGATTGATCTTCCTACATAGTTACATCTGCTTACCACAGCCACACCGTCCCCCCTCATCATTCGTGCATGCCTCCTGACCCGTCTCTCACACACACGTGCACAGACAACAAGCAGCCATCTCCTCTCTTATTGATATTGCGGGCGTGCCCTCCGTTTGTCTAGCAAGCCTATCCCACCATTTGTTAGAAGAAACTCCACTACCACCCCCTCCAACACTCTAGCTCTGTCTCTCTCCCAACCTTATTCATCTCTTGCACATATGCATGGATGCCGATCGATCTCCCTTAATACATGAGGCAGATCGATCTCCTTAATACATGAGGTAGGCCTCTCTCCTCCTCCACACATATACCAGCCATTGTACCTCTATAGTTAATTGGGCCTCCCTCTTCCCCCACCACACACCGACAGTCGAGCGCTGCAGGTAGGTATCCATGCCACAGAGACAAACTGCACATGTCCCATCTCACGTTCCAGTAGGCCAGCCACTCTATATCTTTGACGTGAGCACACACAAATTCGATGGCACTCTTTATCGATCGCGCGCACACACACACACACATCATCCCTCTCTTCGATTCTATGGACACCTCAAGCCGATGATACCTCCACTCTCTTCTCATGGATTGCCCCCTCTATATATATGTTATATCCAGGACTCTATTTCACACACATTGCATATGTTAAATTTTTTGATTGACCCCCCCCCACAAAAAAAACTCTCAAGAACCCACACACTATATCTCTCTAGGTTTGTATCTCTCTCACACAACCCCACGTAGGTGGTGTACGTATACAAGAAGAGAATAGGTGCACCGTGCACGTACTCACGCTTCGTGCCCAACCACACCCGCGCGGGTACACGGTGGAGCTCATTTCTCCGCAGAAGCTGAATTTGTTTTTGAAACATCAAGTGGCCAGAGACTCGAAAACTTATTTGCCCATTAGTGACCTGTCAGGGCGGTGGATTTTAGTTTGTACGATAATGCTGCATCCACCTAAAGTAACGAAAGTTCTTACATAAACTTCCTAGTAATTCCCTCTTCGTAGGTGCAGCATTACTCCTAACATTTGTAATATCAGTTTGAAACTTGTAATATTGGCGTGTCCTATTCCTCACTCTGTGCATTTAAAAACCGAACCGAAAAACCATACCAAAAATAAAACGAACCGAACCAATTTTATGGTTTTTATGGTTTCTGGTTCCGGTATGGTATGAACTTTTCATACCGATTTGAACTTGGTTTTTATGGTATATACCGGAAAACTGAACGGTTAACCGAATAAACCGAAGTAAAAAATAAATTTATATTTCTTGAGATGAACAACCATACAAGTTGTCATTTTTCTTGTACATGAGTCAAATGCACTACTAAGCACGTAATTTTTTCTTGTAACATAGTCATTTTTCTATTTTTAAAATGCTAAGCACGTCCATAACCATCAACAGATGAATCAATGCATGCATGTATACTTATATATATAGTCATATAGTATTTGTGTAGAATAGTATGTGTTTTGAGTCATAAATTTGCTAATTATTATTACGTCATTTCCAAATTCGCGTCAACTTTGGTTTTTATGGTATATGCCGAAACCATACCGAAATAATTTGGTATATACCAAAACTGAACCGTATTTTAATTTCATACCATATTTACCAAAGTATTAATACCGTACAAACTAAAAAACCATATAAATCGGACCATGTAAACCGAATAAACCGAACGCACGGGGTGACCTATTCCTGCGTTTTCAAAATCATGCGAATCAAACAGGTCCTGAGTTGGTGATGATGTTGTGCCTCCCATCTTTCACCAATAGCCGTCGGATCTAGATCTGACGCATACAAACCAAGCTTCTCCATTTTTGCAAAAATATGCTCGCACTTGTTCCCTATTTACAAACAACTCCTTGTCTCTCACAATCAGCCTCATCTCCTCCCCACCATATCTAGGAGTAGAAGGCCGTGGAAAAATCTGGCCCGATGGCCGCTGCCGGAGCCGTCCACCCCCAATCTTGGTGTTCCGTGCAATGCACGGGCATCTACGCACGGGAAATTATGTCGAACAGGGCTAGTTGTAAGCAGGCTAGCTCTACAGCCATGATGATAGTGACTGCAGACGGTGAGGCTGACTATGGTATGCCGAACACGGCGCATATACTCAGGTGTCATCTCCGGCGCAGGGTCTTGTCACTTCACTGTGAGGAGCAGCACGCAATAATTTGACCAATGGATAGTACAATGCTAGTACTCCTACTACCACATTGGTATTACTACTACTAGTACTAGTAGCACCACCGTATGGATTTAGGAGTACTACCACGTCCATCTGGATTTTAGTATTTGACTAGCAATATCTAGTAATGCATGTCACCAAAAATGTACTACTCCCTCTGTAAATAAATAAATGGTGTTTTATTCCTATCGGCAAGAGAACTTAATGTTTTTTTGCTACTCCTAACTAGAGTACTAATAGGATTACATGCAATGAACTAAACACTGCATGTCATGTTTGGTAGTCTCAAGTCATTGAAAGCATGCACGGCCCACATCTCTCATTGGTTGATATTGTTGGGGAACGTAGTAATTTCAAAAAAAATTCCTACGCACACGCAAGATCATGGTGATGCATAGCAACGAGAGGGGAGAGTGTTGTCTATGTACCCTCGTAGACCGAAGCGGAAGCGTTGACGCAACGTAGAGGAAGTAGTCGTACGTCTTCTCGGTCCAACCGATCCAAGCACCGTTACTCCGGCACCTCCGAGTTCTTGACACACGTACAGCTCAATGACGCACCCCGGGATCTGATCCAGCAAAGCTTCGGGGAGGAGTTTCGTCAGCACGACGGCGTGGTGACGATCTTGATGTTTAACCGTCGCAGGGCTTCGCCTAAGCACCGCTACAATATGATCGAGGTGTAATATCATGGAGGGGGGCACCGCACATGGCTAAGGAACGATCACGAAGATCAACTTGTGTGTTCTAGGGTGCCCCCTGCCCCCGTATATAAAGGAGCAAGGGGGAGGCCGGCCGGCCCTTGGGTGCGCCAAGGAGAGGGGGGAGTCCTCCTCCTAGTGGGAGTAGGACTCCCCTTTCCTAGTCCAACTAGGAATAGGGAGGGGGAAGGAAAAAGAGGGAGAGGGAGAGGGAAAGGGGGGCCGTGCCCCCCCTCCTAGTCCTATTCGGACTCCCCATGAGGGGGGGCGTGCCACCTCCTGGGCTGCTGCCCTCTCTCTCCCCTCAGGCCCAATAAGGCCCATTACTTCCCCGGGGGGTTCCGGTAACCCCTCCGGCACTCCGGTTTTATCCGAAATCACCCGGAACAATTCTGGTGTCCGAATATAGTCGTCCAATATATCGATCTTTATGTCTCGACCATTTCGAGACTCCTCGTCATGTCCATGATCACATCCGGGACTCCGAACAACCTTCGGTACATCAAAATACATAAACTCATAATAACTGTCATCGTAACGTTAAGCGTGCGGACCCTACGGTTCGAGAACAATGTAGACATGACCGAGATACGTCTCCGGTCAATAACCAATAGCGGGACCTGGATGCCCATATTGGCTCCTACATATTCTACGAAGATCTTTATCGGTCAGACCGCATAACAACATACGTTGTTCCCTTTGTCATCGGTATGTTACTTGCCCGAGATTCGATCGTCGGTATCCAATACCTAGTTCAATCTCGTTATCGGCAAGTCTCTTTACTCGTTCCGTAATACATCATCTCACAACTAACACATTAGTTGTAATGCTTGCAAGGCTTATGTGATGTGCATTACCGAGAGGGCCCAGAGATACCTCTCCGACATTCGGAGTGACAAATCCTAATCTCGAAATACGCCAACCCAACAAGTACCTTTGGAGACACCTGTAGAGCACCTTTATGATCACCCAGTTACGTTGTGACGTTTGGTAGCACACAAAGTGTTCCTCCGGTAAACGGGAGTTGCATAATCTCATAGTCATAGGAACATGTATAAGTCATGAAGAAAGCAATAGCAACATACTAAACGATCGGGTGCTAAGCTAATGGAATGGGTCATGTCAATCAGATCATTCAACTAATGATGTGACCTCGTTAATCAAATAACAACTCTTTGTTCATGGTTAGGAAACATAACCATCTTTGATTAACGAGCTAGTCAAGTAGAGGCATACTAGTGACACTCTGTTTGTTTATATATTCACACATGTATTATGTTTCCGGTTAATACAATTCTAGCATGAATAATAAACATTTATCATGATATATGAGGAAATAAATAATAACTTTATTATTGCCTCTAGGGCATATTTCCTTCAGTCTCCCACTTGCACTAGAGTCAATAATCTAGAGTACACAGTAATGATTCTAACACCCATGGAGCCTTGGTGTTGATCATGTTTTGCTCGTGGAAGAGGCTTAGTCAACGGGTCTGCTACATTCAGATCCGTATGTATCTTGCAAATCTCTATGTCTCCCACCTGGACTTGATCCCGGATGGAATTGAAGCGTCTCTTGATGTGCTTGGTTCTTTTGTGAAATCTGGATTCCTTTGCCAAGGCAATTGCACCAGTATTGTCACAAAAGATTTTCATTGGACCCGATGCACTAGGTATGACACCTAGATCGGATATGAACTCCTTCATCCAGACTCCTTCGTTTGCTGCTTCCGAAGCAACTATGTACTCCGCTTCACATGTAGATCCCGCCATGACACTTTGTTTAGAACTGCACCAACTGACAGCTCCACCGTTTAATGTAAACACGTATCCGGTTTGCGATTTAGAATCGTCCGGATCAGTGTCAAAGCTTGCATCAACGTAACCGTTTACAATGAGCTCTTTGTCACCTCCATATACGAGAAACATATCCTTAGTCCTTTTCAGGTACTTCAGGATGTTCTTGACCGCTGTCCAGTGATCCACTCCTGGATTACTTTGGTACCTCTCTGCTAAACTTATAGCAAGGCACAGATCAGGTCTGGTACACAGCATTGCATACATGATAGAGCCTATGGCTGAAGCATAGGGAACATCTTTCATTTTCTCTCTATCTTCTGTAGTGGTCGGGCATTGAGTCTGACTCAACTTCACACCTTGTAACACAGGCAAGAACCCTTTCTTTGCTTGATCCATTTTGAACTTCTTCAAAATCTTGTCAAGGTATGTGCTTTGTGAAAGTCCAATTAAGCGTCTTGATCTATCTCTATAGATCTTTATGCCTAATATGTAAGCAGCTTCACCGAGGTCTTTCATTGAAAAACTCTTATTCAAGTATCCCTTTATGCTATCCAGAAATTCTATATCATTTCCAATCAGTAATATGTCATCCACATATAATATCAGAAATGCTACAGAGCTCCCACTCACTTTCTTGTAAATACAGGCTTCTCCGAAAGTCTGTATAAAACCAAATGCTTTGATCACACTATCAAAGCGTTTATTCCAACTCCGAGAGGCTTGCACCAGTCCATAAATGGATCGCTGGAGCTTGCACACTTTGTTAGCTCCCTTTGGATCGACAAAACCTTCCGGTTGCATCATATACAACTCTTCTTCCAGAAATCCATTCAGGAATGCAGTTTTGACATCCATCTGCCAAATTTCATAATCATAAAATGCGGCAATTGCTAACATGATTCGGACAGACTTAAGCATCGCTACGGGTGAGAAGGTCTCATCGTAGTCAACCCCTTGAACTTGTCGAAAACCTTTTGCGACAAGTCGAGCTTTGTAGACAGTAATATTACCGTCAGCGTCAGTCTTCTTCTTGAAGATCCATTTATTCTCAATTGCTTGCCGATCATCGGGCAAGTCAACCAAAGTCCATACTTTGTTCTCATACATGGATCCCATCTCAGATTTCATGGCTTCAAGCCATTTTGCGGAATCTGGGCTCACCATCGCTTCTTCATAGTTCGTAGGTTCATCATGATCTAGCAGCATGATTTCCAGAACAGGATTACCGTACCACTCTGGCGCGGTTCTCACTCTGGTTGATCTACGAGGTTCAGTAGTATCTTGTCCTGAAGTTTCATGATCATTATCATTAGCTTCCTCACTAATTGGTGTAGGTGTCGCAGAAACAGTTTTCTGTGATGTACTACTTTCCAATAAGGGAGCAGGTACAGTTACCTCATCAAGTTCTACTTTCCTCCCACTCACATCTTTCGAGAGAAACTCCTTCTCCAGAAAGTTTCCGAATTTAGCAACAAAAGTCTTGCCTTCGGATCTGTGATAGAAGGTGTATCCAATAGTTTCCTTTGGATATCCTATGAAGACACATTTCTCCGATTTGGGTTCGAGCTTATCAGGTTGAAGCTTTTTCACATAAGCATCGCAGCCCCAAACTTTCAGAAACGACAACTTTGGTTTCTTGCCAAACCATAGTTCATAAGGCGTCGTCTCAACGGATTTCGATGGTGCCCTATTCAACGTGAATGCGGCCGTCTCTAAAGCATAACCCCAAAACGATAGCGGTAAATCAGTAAGAGACATCATAGATCGCACCATATCTAGTAAAGTACGATTACGACGTTCGGACACACCATTACGCTGTGGTGTTCCAGGTGGCGTGAGTTGCGAAACTATTCCGCATTGCTTCAAATGTACACCAAACTCGTAACTCAAATATTCTCCTCCACGATCAGATCGTAGAAACTTTATTTTCTTGTTACGATGATTTTCAACTTCACTCTGAAATTCTTTGAACTTTTCAAATGTTTCAGACTTATGTTTCATTAAGTAGATATACCCATATCTGCTTAAGTCATCTGTGAAGGTGAGAAAATAACGATATCCGCCACGAGCCTCAATATTCATCGGACCACATACATCTGTATGTATGATTTCCAACAAATCTGTTGCTCTCTCCATAGTACCGGAGAACGGTGTTTTAGTCATCTTGCCCATGAGGCACGGTTCGCAAGTACCAAGTGATTCATAATCAAGTGGTTCCAAAAGTCCATCAGTATGGAGTTTCTTCATGCGCTTTACACCGATATGACCTAAACGGCAGTGCCACAAATAAGTTGCACCATCATTATCAACTCTGCATCTTTTGGCTTCAACATTATGAATATGTGTATCACTACTATCGAGATTCAATAAGAATAGACCACTCTTCAAGGGTGCATGACCATAAAAGATATTACTCATATAAATAGAACAACCATTATTCTCTGATTTAAATGAATAACCGTCTCGCATTAAACAAGATCCAGATATAATGTTCATGCTCAACGCTGGCACCAAATAACAATTATTTAGGTCTAATACTAATCCCGAAGGTAGATGTAGAGGTAGCGTGCCGACCGCGATCACATCGACTTTGGAACCGTTTCCCACGCGCATCGTCACCTCGTCCTTAGCCAATCTTCGCTTAATCCGTAGTCCCTGTTTCGAGTTGCAAATATTAGCAACAGAACCAGTATCAAATACCCAGGTGCTACTGCGAGCATTAGTAAGGTACACATCAATAACATGTATATCACATATACCTTTGTTCACCTTGCCATCCTTCTTATCCGCCAAATACTTGGGGCAGTTCCGTTTCCAGTGACCAGTCTGCTTGCAGTAGAAGCACTCAGTTTCAGGCTTAGGTCCAGACTTGGGTTTCTTCTCTTGAGCAGCAACTTGCTTGCCGTTCTTCTTGAAGTTCCCCTTCTTCTTCCCTTTGCCCTTTTTCTTGAAACTAGTGGTCTTGTTGACCATCAACACTTGATGCTCCTTTTTGATTTCTACCTCCGCAGCTTTCAGCATTGCGAAGAGCTCGGGAATAGTCTTATTCATCCCTTGCATATTATAGTTCATCACGAAGCTCTTGTAGCTTGGTGGCAGTGATTGGAGAATTCTGTCAATGACGCAATCATCTGGAAGATTAACTCCCATCTGAATCAAGTGATTATTATACCCAGACATTTTGAGTATATGCTCACTGACAGAACTGTTCTCCTCCATCTTGCAGCTATAGAACTTATTGGAGACTTCATATCTCTCAATCCGGGCATTTGCTTGAAATATTAACTTCAACTCCTGGAACATCTCATATGCTCCATGACGTTCAAAACGTCGTTGAAGTCCCGATTCTAAGCCGTAAAGCATGGCACACTGAACTATCGAGTAGTCATCAGCTTTGCTCTGCCAGACGTTCATAACATCTGGTGTTGCTCCAGCAGCAGGCCTGGCACCCAGCGGTGCTTCCAGGACGTAATTCTTCTGTGCAGCAATGAGGATAATCCTCAAGTTACGGACCCAGTCCGTGTAATTGCTACCATCATCTTTCAACTTTGCTTTCTCAAGGAACGCATTAAAATTCAACGGAACAACAGCACGGGCCATCTATCTACAATCAAACATACATAAGCAAGATACTATCAGGTACTAAGTTCATGATAAATTTAAGTTCAATTAATCAAATTACTTAAAGAACTCCCACTTAGATAGACATCCCTCTAATCCTCTAAGTGATCACGTGATCCAAATCAACTAAACCATGTCCGATCATCACGTGAGATGGAGTAGTTTCATTGGTGAACATCGCTATGTTGATCATATCTACTATATGATTCACGCTCGACCTTTCGGTCTCCGTGTTCCGAGGCCATATCTGCATATGCTTGGCTCGTCAAGTATAACCTGAGTATTCCGCGTGTGCAACTGTTTTGCACCCGTTGTATTTGAACGTAGAGCCTATCACACCCGATCATCACGTGGTGTCTCAGCACGAAGAACTTTCGCAACGGTGCATACTCAGGGAGAACACTTCTTGATAATTTTAGTGAGAGATCATCTTATAATGCTACCGTCAATCAAAGCAAGATAAGATGCATAAAAGATAAACATCACATGCAATCAATATAAGTGATATGATATGGCCATCATCATCTTGTGCCTGTGATCTCCATCTCCGAAGCACCGTCATGATCACCATCGTCACCGGCGCGACACCTTGATCTCCATCGTAGCATCGTTGTCGTCTCGCCAATCTTATGCTTCCACGACTATCGCTACCGCTTAGTGATAAAGTAAAGCATTACAGCGCGATTGCATTGCATACAATAAAGCGACAACCATATGGCTCCTGCCAGTTGCCGATAACTCGGTTACAAAACATGATCATCCCATACAATAAAATTTAGCATCATGTCTTGACCATATCACATCACAACATGCCCTGCAAAAACAAGTTAGACGTCATCTACTTTGTTTGTTGCAAGTTTTACGTGGCTGCTACGGGCTTAAGCAAGAACCAATCTTACCTACGCATCAAAACCACAACGATAGTTTGTCAAGTTGATGCTGTTTTAACCTTCGCAAGGACCGGGCGTAGCCACACTCGGTTCAACTAAAGTTGGAGAAACAGTCACCCGCAAGCCACCTATGTGCAAAGCACGTCGGGAGAACCGGTCTCGCGTAAGCGTACGCATAATGTCGGTCTGGGCCGCTTCATCCAACAATACCGCCGAACCAAAGTATGACATGCTGGTAGGCAGTATGACTTATATCGCCCACAACTCACTTGTGTTCTACTCGTGCATATAACATCAAACCATAAAACCTAGGCTCGGATGCCACTGTTGGGGAACGTAGTAATTTCAAAAAAATTCCTACGCACACGCAAGATCATGGTGATGCATAGCAACGAGAGGGGAGAGTGTTGTCTACGTACCCTCGTAGACCGAAGCGGAAGCGTTGACGCAACATAGAGGAAGTAGTCGTACGTCTTCCCGGTCCAACCGATCCAAGCACCGTTACTCCGGCACCTCCGAGTTCTTGACACACGTACAGCTCGATGACGCACCCCGGGCTCCGATCCAGCAAAGCTTCGGGGAGGAGTTTCGTCAGCACGACGGTGTGGTGACGATCTTGATGTTTAACCGTCGCAGGGCTTCGCCTAAGCACCACTACAATATGATCGAGGTGTAATATCGTGGAGGGGGGCACCGCACACGGCTAAGGAACGATCACGAAGATCAACTTGTGTGTTCTAGGGTGCCCCCCTGCCCCCGTATATAAAGGAGCAAGGGGGAGGCCGGCCGGCCCTTGGGTGCGCCAAGGAGAGGGGGGGAGTCCTCCTCCTAGTGGGAGTAGGACTCCCCTTTCCTAGTCCAACTAGGAATAGGGAGGTGGAAGGAAAAAGAGGGAGAGGGAGAGGGAAAGGGGGGCCGCGCCCCCCCTCCTAGTCCTATTCGGACTCCCCTGAGGGGGGGCGCGCCACCTCCTGGGCTGCTGCCCTCTCTCTCCCCTCAGGCCCAATAAGGCCCATTACTTCCCCGGGGGTTCCGGTAACCCCTCCGGCACTCCGGTTTTATCCGAAATCACCCGGAACAATTCCGGTGTCCGAATATAGTCGTCCAATATATCGATCTTTATGTCTCGACCATTTCGAGACTCCTCGTCATGTCCATGATCACATCCGGGACTCTGAACAACCTTAGGTACGTCAAAATACATAAACTCATAATAACTGTCATCGTAACGTTAAGCGTGCGGACCCTACGGTTCGAGAACAATGTAGACATGACCGAGATACGTCTCCGGTCAATAACCAATAGCGGGACCTGGATGCCCATATTGGCTCCTACATATTCTACGAAGATCTTTATCGGTCAGACCGCATAACAACATACGTTGTTCCCTTTGTCATCGGTATGTTACTTGCCCGAGATTCGATCGTCGGTATCCAATACCTAGTTCAATCTTGTTATCGACAAGTCTCTTTACTCGTTCCGTAATACATCATCTCACAACTAACACATTAGTTGTAATGCTTGCAAGGCTTATGTGATGTGCATTACCGAGAGGGCCCAGAGATACCTCTCCGACATTCGGAGTGACAAATCCTAATCTCGAAATACGCCAACCCAACAAGTACCTTTGGAGACACCTGTAGAGCACCTTTATGATCACCCAGTTACGTTGTGACGTTTGGTAGCACACAAAGTGTTCCTCCGGTAAACGGGAGTTGCATAATCTCATAGTCATAGGAACATGTATAAGTCATGAAGAAAGCAATAGCAACATACTAAACGATCGGGTGCTAAGCTAATGGAATGGGTCATGTCAATCAGATCATTCAACTAATGATGTGACCTCGTTAATCAAATAACAACTCTTTGTTTATGGTTAGGAAACATAACCATCTTTGATTAACGAGCTAGTCAAGTAGAGGCATACTAGTGACACTCTGTTTGTTTATATATTCACACATGTATTATGTTTCCGGTTAATACAATTCTAGCATGAATAATAAACATTTATCATGATATATGAGGAAATAAATAATAACTTTATTATTGCCTCTAGGGCATATTTCCTTCAGATATGTCACGAAATAAGAAACAAGGAGGGAGTTAATGCACCGTGCCTAAGTATTTTGGGATTATTTGGTTTTCGTAAGGTGACTTACACAACATTTTTTTACATGCATTAACATTTAATAGTTAAATCAAAGGTCAAAACTTGGCGCAAAATGCAAAGGGGACCAATAAACCAGTAAACATCAAACTTCTCTCGTTTGGCCCCAACTAGAGGTCTGGTGAGATGACTATACTGCACCGGCACGAAGGGGGACGCAGCTTCATTGACTTACGACAACTGCCTTTGGGTGAATGCCATGTGGCCCCAGGGGCTGGCTGGCCCACCTATCATACAGCCAAAGGCAGTTGCAGTAGAGGGCCGAGGAGTAGTACGAAATCCTACGCACCTACGCACGCTAACCAAAGGCTGGGTGATCACTCGAATCGCAAGATCAGTTGACTAGAAGCTACGCTAGACCCATGGAGGCGATGAGTGCGAGCATCAGTCGGCTGTGCCAGATGGTCCACGACGCCGGCCTGCGGCCCGACACCGAGGAACGTCTCCAGGTAGTATTGCTTGAGGCCACCAGGGCGAGGGCCCGCTTGGACGACAGCTTCGTCTCCTTGTTCGACGAGGTCCTCGTCGGTTTCCTCGACAAGTTCACCGTCGTCAAGAAGCTTGCGGACGACTTTGACGTAAGCCTCCAGCCGACGCGCCCAGGCTCTGCGATGCCCGCCACCCTCAACGGCCACTATGGTAACAACCTCTTCGACGCACTGGTGGCCCTGCAACTGCCCGCCGTCGCGCCGGAGAATGTCCACCTCGAGGTCGCGCTCGCCGCGCAGCGCCTCGCGCAGCAAGACACCATCAACATAATCACCCACGTCTACGCGCAAATTGTCCACAAGGACTACTACATGTAAGAGGAGGATGATAGGACGCTGGCCTTCTTGGAGCGCAGGGCAACCTTGGACGGCACTGTTCAGAAGCACGTTGAGCTCGCCGCCAACGCCGCTGCTCCTCACACGTCGGTTGGTGACCCGGCACACTAGGGCGTGAGGATGTCGTTGAACGTTGATGGATCCGTATGTATTTTTATCTTTCCGTCAAATCCATGTAGTAGTATATGATACTACAGTAATTATCTTACCTTTCGCATCAACTTCATAATTTTCGTACGTACTCCATGCATGAACGGCGCCAGAACCAAACTTCTCATTACTCTAGGCAAAATTGTTATTTTCTATCTATCGGTCGCGCCATGGAGTAGAACCAAATTTTACAAGTTACGAGTTCAAAAGGAAAAGCCTATCGTGTTCGCGTCGCACCCCCACACGGTTGGTCCGGCATGCCGCTCAAGCGGGAATGCGTGCGGTGTTGCATTTTCACTTACAAGTGGGACCGCAGTTGAGCAAACCGACTATCGGCAAACCCCTACCCCGCCCACCGCGTGATGGCTGAGAAAACAGGAGGGAGAAGAGATGGCTGTAGCACGGACTCCAAGAAAATTGGTGTCGGATGGGACTCGTGTGGGTGGCATGTGCCGTACTGCTAGACGTGAATGCTACTGAGTTATGGCCCATGCCACCCCACTATATCGAGCCTATATCGAGGTACATAGAACAAATTTCCTGCAGTCCATGCTCAGCCCTCCTCTATCTCTCTCCTTAGCCAGCCAGCGGACGCACGGAGCCCATCGTCTGTTTTCTCACATGCGGCCCCACATGTTAGTGAAAACGCAAGAGGACCCACTGAACCTGCACATCTTTCACCTCGATGTGCTGGTGATGAAAAACAAATCCAATAAAGACCTTCGGTGGCCGCTTTTGGAGTTACTCAAGAGTAGTAAGATTCTATTTACAGTTTAACCCAAGATGCACATCTCGTGGCTTCAACTACCACTCTATTTTCTTTCATGACACGACCTGGATGCTGGATGTCCCACATGTCGGAAAAAGGAGGAAGGACCCGACCAAATCTTTGGTTCTGCTCTCGGATGAGATTAGTGCACTTGTTGATACTCCTACTAGAATAGAGGCTAGACATGAGACTAGATGCGAGGAAGCAACGTCCACTTCTTTACACTCGAAGAAGAAAGAAGCATGCAAGATCGAGCCTCCGCAGATCAACAATGAATGCATCGAGAAGGCACTAATCCAACTTACAGGAGTAGTAAAATGTATTCTTGTGGTTCTTGTTTTCTTTGGTCTTGCTTTTCTAGTCAAAATTATTGTTGGAGTTCGTGCAAAACGGAGGTCCGTTTGGGGTCGTGCATTGGAGTTGGCCTTACAAGTGGGACCGCAGTTAAGGAAACCGACTATCAGCAAACCCCCACCTCGCCCGTCGCGCGATGGCTGAAGTTAGGCTGGTCATAGTGGGAGTAACTTAGCAAGTAACATAGCGCATTTCAAGACAAGTCTGCTTATGTGGCATATAGTTAATGAGGAGAGAAATGTTTGGAGTAACATAATATGTTACTATAACATAACGCAAACCAAAGCACAATGAGTCTATAATGTAATAAATGCAATCATCTATGATACTACTTGTATGTTACTTTGCACTATGAAGGTAGTAACAAAGACTAGTGTCATATGCATGACACTAGTCTAAGTTACTCCCCACTATAACCTGCCTTAGAGAAATGACGAGGTTGAAGAGATTGCTCTAGCACGGACTCCAAGAAATAATATGGTGTTAGATGGATGTCGTGGTGGTGGCGTGTGTCGTACTCCTGGACGTGAATGCTTGTTCTGGCCCATGCCACCCTACTACTCCTACTACTTACTCCTACTAGTATATAGTATACTAGTATCGAGGATTCGAGGTGCTGGTTATGTACAACAAACACATTAACATATGGCTACAGTAAAAACACCCACCCGACGCGCGAAGCATGTGAAGCTAGTACAAATTTAGAGAAGCGACTCGAAAGCCATTCATAAATTTAGTAAGTTTATCATAGGCATATCATTTTATTACATACAACAGGTCATCAACCCACATCGACAATGAGGATACATTATAAATACTAAAGTTTCACCACACAACAAATAACAAGCCATGAAATGAACTTCAACTCAACCATTCCGCGGCGTTGGAAACGCTTGCTTTGAACCACAACTGATTCTCTGGGACGGGCCATCTGTTGTCGATCTGGAGACCAATGCAGGATCGATCATCCAAGCTAAAGCGGCCTACTATATCAGTACGAGGGTAGGGAACCACCCAAATGTCCGAGGTATAGACACAGTTGCTTCTCATAAATGTGTCAGCAGCAGTTGGATCGCCTTTCACCATCATAGGATAGTTTTGTCCAAGGAAGAGTGAGTTTTCTCCAAGACTATCAATTCTGTGTCAGGGAGAAGGAGTTGGCGCTAGCACACTAGTATCCATCCCGAATACCATGCGACGGGTGTTGGAATAGGTCCGGAGAGTGCGACCATGGGAGACACCTGCTTCCTTACCAGTAACATCATCAGTGGGTTGTATAAACACAAGAAGAGGTGATCCATCAGAATTAGTTGCCAGGCGCCACAGAGTATATCGGCGCTGCTCGTCCTCATGCTCGTGATCATCACCATTGTCATCTCCCCCTTGGTTATAAAATTTTTCAAGTATAGGTGGTGGGATGTTCACAGGACCTTGGAAACACAAGAAGAAGGTTAATTAGTAAAGGGAAACTTGCTAACCCACATGCATGTGGATGAAACAATTATAATTACGATGGAAGACAAACGTACCGAAACTACTAGGATGCCATGCAAAAACAGTGCCACGAGTGGTGGCAACAAACACAAGGCCCTCGTATTGAATTGCATCACAGCACTCATCCATGTACAGAAATTGATTTTTGAGCAATATCCATCGAGTCGAACCACAAAGGAAGGCAACAAGCTTGTCAAAGATAGAAACAACTTGATAGTTGTTGTAATTCCAAGAGCGGTTGGGAACTCGACAAATTGCTATCTTTCGTAGAAGACAATCACCATGATCGTATTTGAACGTGCGTACATTACCGGTGTGCTCAACCTCTGGGCAGTGTGCTGAGATTTTTGGAAGTGGAACCCGGTGACAAGTGTACACATTCACCAGTTCCCACTCGCAGTTGGACCCAATGTAAACAACCCAATCTCCATTTGCGCCCGCCCAAGCCTTGCCCTCGAGCGATGGCATCTTAACATCATACGTATCATTATCAAGCGGCATCAACTGGCACAGGGTGAGGCCTCTGTCGTGCCGGCGCCAGTCATCAGGGTCACGGCAAAGAAGATAGGGGAGATCAAACCGCTCCTTGACTCTTGGGTTCTTTGTAATGATGTTATTAGTTGAGTCGAGAATGGGCTTGAACGAACCTGCCATGCTAGCCAAGGTGATGACGTCGCACCGATCAATGAGTTCCTCCACCACGTCATCTTTCAGATCGGGGCAAGAATAACGGGGTCGTTTCCGGCCTGTTCCCTCCATGGAGAAGACGATCGAACAATGGCAGAAGAAAGGGTGAAGAGCTGAAGAAAAATGGAGGAGGGAGAGGAAGAGCGTGCGACATCAGTTCCAAATCGAGAGGGAAAGGCAAAGAGTCGGTGGACGGTTGCGAGTTTGCCATGGTTCACGAAGAGGCGCCCCGGCCTACACGTCCGTTCAGAAATACTGGGCTGTGTGGGACACTCTAGCCTGTCTAGACAACCTTTTCTTTTATGTTTACCACAGACTAGCCCAGTAGTTTTTTTTCTTTCTGAAAATGGCTAGCCCAGTTCTTTTGTAATTTGTCAAGTAAGTCGCTTTATCAAGCCTGTTGGGCTGCAAATCTTTCAAGACGAGGAGAGCTTCATTCGGCTGGCCGAGAAAATGGCCTATCAGTAATGAGAAATGGGTTGTACATTTTTAAAACACATCAAACCGGCAATTATTTTGAAATATCTTTTTTTCATTTCGAGATTTTAAATTGCATTGATTTTTATGCGTGGACAATTTATTGGATTTTATATTGATATACATTTATTTTTAAAATCAGTATGAATGTGACTCGAAATTTCGGGATTAAAAACAGTTCAGACCGCACCGACATATGCAAAATTTCGTATAATTTTTTAACCGTGGCCACAATATGGGCTGTAATGCTAACATAAAGAATATGGGCTCCAAAAAACCCGTAAGAATTAGAAAATGGGCTGTAAATTATTTGAAATAATGGCAGATGGGATGTATGCTGTTTTCCACATTTTTGAGGCTTTCCATAGATGGCCTGTATACCGTTGGATGTCCATCCAACGGCCGTCGTGCTTCTTCAATCTCTGCTCTTCCTGCTCCAGCCGCTCAAACATGCGCCGGCGGGACTGCCTGCTCCCTCCTTCCCGCGGCCGGCTGTGCTGCCGCGCAGACCTCACTGCCCCACCGTACTCCCATCGCTGGCCTAGCCATCCCTCTACTCACCCACTCCTGCTGTTATTCTCCGACGACGGCAGACGAACCAGTAAACCCTCATACAGTCGTACTCCCCTCCGCGTGCGAAACAAAAACAACAGTCGAGTCTTCCCTGCCTCTGTGCCGTTCCCTTCCTAGGCCTCACCGTCGTCCACCGCCCTGGTGCTCTCGGCGTGGCGTGGTTAGTGTGGTCAACGACCGACATGCATCTGAAGTGGACTGTACGTGGAGAGGCTGACAGTTGGGTCCATGGCCGCACGCAAGGAAATGCCTCCTTATTACGCGCAAAATAATGATTTCCTCCACCTGACATCTGGGACCCACCGAAACGGCCTCTGTATTTCGCGAAAAAAACGTTACCGCCGCTGACAGCTCGGACCCACCAGCTATATCTTCGCACACAAGGAAGTACCTCCTTATTACGCACAAAAAAAATGAATACTCCCCCTGCTAGCTGGGACCCAGTATAGTGGGCCTACTAAGTTGACGGGGACGAAGGGCTTTGTCAACTTAGTCAATATGCACAATTCTAGCTCGACTGACTGTACGATGTCCATCCAACAGCCGTAGTGCTTCTTCAACCTCTGGTCTTCTTGCTCCAGCCGCCCAAAGCAGCGCCGGTCATGCCGCCTGCTCCTACCTCCCGTGGCCGGTTGTGCTGCCGCGGAGGCCTCACCGCCCCCATACTACTCCCACCACTGGCCAGGCCATCCCTCCACTCCACTCACCCACACCCCCTGTTATTCTGCGGTGACGGCAGCGCAGCCGAACCAGTGAGCCCTCGTACTCCTCTCCGCGTGGGCATCCACTGCCGCGTCTTCCCCGGCTCCGTGTCGTCCCCTTCCTGGCCTCGCCGTCGTCCATCGCCCTAGTGCTCTCGGCGCGGCATGGTCAAGGTGGTCAAGGAACGGCTTCCATCGGACGTGGACTGTACGTGGAGAGGTTGACAGCTGGGTCCACGGCCGCAGCAAGGAAGTGCCTCCTTATTACGTGCAAAATAATTATTCCTCCACCTAACAGCGGGGACCCACCGGACGGGCCACCAGTATTTTGAGAAAAAAAATCTTTCCCCTTGACTGCTGGGACCCACCGGACGGGCCATCGTATTTCGCGAAAAAAACGTCCCCCCCACTGTCAGCTCAGACCCACCGGAAGTGCCTCCTTATTACGCACAAAAAAATGAATACTCCCCTGGCTAGCTGGGACCCACCTTGCTGGGAGGCTGACTTGTGGGCCTACTAAGTTGATAGGGACGAAGGGCTTTGTCAACTTAGTCAATATGAACGATTCCAGCTCCAATGACCGTACGATGTCCATCCAACGGCTGTAGTGCTTCTTCAACCTCTAGTCTTCTTGCTCCAGCCGCTCAAAGCATCGCCGGTCGTGCCGCATGCTCCTGCCTCCCGTGGCCGGCTGTGCTGCCACAGAGGCCTCACCGTCCCCTACTATTCCCACCGCTGGCCAGGCCCTGCGGCGACGGCAGCCTCACACCGCAGCCGAACCAGTGAACTATCGTAGTCCTCTCCGCGCGGGCTTCCACTGCCGCGTCGTCCCCTTCCTAGGCCTCACCGTCGTCCACCACCGTGGTGCTCTCCGCGCGGGGTGGTCAACGTGGTCAAGGAACAACCTCCATCGGAAGAGTACTATACGTGGAGAGGCTGACAACTGGGTCCATGGCCACAGCCTAGTTTTTTTGTGATTTGCCAAGTACGTTGCTTTGTCAGGCCTGTTGGGCTGCAAATCTTTCAAGACGAGGAGAACTTTCATTCAGCTGGCCGAGAAAATGGCACATCAGTAATGAGAAATGGGTTGAACATTTTTAAAACACATCAAACCGGCAATTAGTTTCAAATATCTTTTTTTTCATTTCAAGATTTTAAATTACATTAATTTTTATGCGTGGAGAATTTGTTGGATTTTATATTGATATACATTTATTTTTAAAATCAGTTTGAATGTGAGTCGAAATTTCGGGATTAAAAACAGTTCGGACCGCACCGAAATATGCAAAAATTCGTATAATTTTTTAACCATTGCCACAATATGGGCCGTAATGCTAACAAAAAGAATATGGGCTCCAAAAAAAACCTTAAGAATTAGCAAATGGGTTGTAAATTATTAGAAATAATGGCAGATGGGTTGTATGTTGTTTTCCACAGATTTGAGGCTTTCCTAAAAAAAGGTTGACGCACAAGCACTGACTGTTGGATGTCCATCCAACGGCCGTCGTGCTTCTTCAATCTCTGCTCTTCCTAGTCCAGGCGCTCAAACAAGCACCGGCGGGACTGCCTGCTCCCTCCTCCTTGCGGCCGGTTGTGCTGCCCCTATGGAGTGAGTCACCCTTGAGTCCACTGCCCCCATGGGGCAAGGATTCGGGAGACATCCCTGTGGTGGCATGCAGATCTTTGTGAAGACATTCAAGATCGGATACACCCTTTAGAAGATGATCCTTGGCGGGATCCCAGCCAAGGAGGACCACAAGGCCCCCGGCAAGAGCCTTGTCGGGGATGACAGCAGGTGCCACGGCAAGACCCTTGCCGGGGCCCCGGCAAGGCCCTTGCTAAGAACACCCATAGGGCCACCGTCAGGCCCACGCCAGTCAAACCTCCACCGCCGATCGCATGCAACTGCCGACCCAACCAGCTGGGCAGGCACCTGCGTGGCGGCATGCGGATCTTCATGGAGACCCACCATTGCGCCACCTCAGCTGCCTGCCTGCCTACATGGCACCGCGGGCGCCGCTGGTCAGGGCGCGTGTCGACACGAGAGGGAGCAGCGACGGACGAGACAGGGCTCTCCCTCGCCCCCGATAAAGCAAGGACACCTGGGCAAGACGCATTAAATGCGCCTTGTCATGTAATGTGAGGGATAACCTCACATCACTGTACCCTTTCCACCTCCTGTGTGCCACTGTGGCAACCCCTTTCCTATAAAAGGAGGCCCGAGGCGACCAGGAGACGGATTCGGCTTTTTGGAGCTCCTTATGCCCCATAGCTAGCTCAAGAACACAGATATACAATCCACCAAAGCAGGAGTAGGGTTTTACGCATCCTCGCGGCCCGAACCTGGATAAACGAACCGTGTGCTATCTGTTTGATCCGCTCTTCTCACGACCCCGTGCCCCGCAACCGTAGTAGGGATTCTTGTGATCCCATAGGTGTCATTCCCACCAACATCTTTGGCGCGCCAGGTAGGGGGCGCAGTTGTGAGAATCGGCTTTAGCAGTTAGTTCGATGCTTCTTCATCGTAATGGCGCCCAAGAAGAAGACGACGGTGGCGGTTGACCCGTCAGAAGCCAGACATCCCGTCCCGACGCGGGCGAGCAGCGGACCGGTCGCAGATAGGACCCAGGGCGCCATTCGCGAACACCAACACCGTCCCAGCAGCCGGAGTTCGGGAGGCGGCGATGTTTGTGCGCCTGGTAACGGGTTGCATGCCGCCAAATCCAAAGACGGAGCCAGGCCCTCCGCGGGTGGCACGGGGCCTTCCAAGATCGCTGCCACCACACCCGAAGGCGATGCGAGGGCCTCCAAGACTCCCACACCGGCGCCGACGGCGCGCTCCTCTCAAGCGGCACGCGACGAACGGCGTAATCACACCGAAGACCCCGGGCGTCACCGCGGGAAGAGCCCCGAGCGCCACTCCCGGGAGGTAGAAGACCTGCCCGCTCGCCGAGGCGCTGGTGAAGATGGCATGCGATCGCGGGGTCGTGATAGAGCTCCTTCTGACATGGTCAGAAGTCGAAGCGCGTCGCGATCCATGCAGGTTACGCTGCCACCAATGCCAGCAGAAGCCCTGGCGCGCAGTTGCTCCTCAATTTTCCTCCCACTACGGGGAAACTCGGCGAATGGAGAGCCACTATCCGAAGCCTTGTTGCGGTGGCCAACAAAGACGAACCGAGTCCGGTGGAGCCCCCGGGTCGACGCTCCGACGGAGTCCCACGCACCAGTGGAAGGAAAGCCGGCGGTGCCGCGACCACGATGCACTCGCCTCCTCCTCGCCCGGTACTGCGGACGCCATCCCGTCGCGACATTACGGGCGACGAAATCTCCATAGCGTCGTCCGACCCGCGGACCCACTGTGACCAGCGCCAAGTCCTTCGGGAACGAGAACATGAAGACGCTCGAACCACTATCGAGCGCTGGCGCGGAGCGCGCCACCAGTCAGACAGGCGAGCAGGGCCTGCTGTGAACCACCCGGCACCGGAGAGCCCTGGAGGCCTACCTTACGAGGTAGGCTGTCCGGCTTTTACCCGTGAGCTACGGCAGTTCCAGTGGCCCACTCACCACACCTTCAAACCTGACGTGGGCGAAAAGTACAGCGGCAAGACCCACCCGTCCGAGTTCCTCAGTGTCTACACCATTGCGATGCAAGCTGCCGGAGCCCGCGATGATAAGGTGCTTGCGAATTACTTTCCGTTGGCTCTTAAACCCAACGCCATGTCATGGTTGATGCACTTGCCGGTAGACTCTATTTCCTCCTAGTCGGATTTGTGCCATGAGTTTGTGGGCGCCTTTACTGGAGGCCACCAAGCCCATGGCCAAGCGAGCGACCTGCACGTCATTCCCCAGAAGGGAGGCGAGAGTCTCCGCAAGTATATACGGAGGTTCAGCCGGATACAGTACAATATCCCTAATGTTCACCCTGCCGCCATCATCAGCGCGTTCCATCAGAATGTGCGTAACCGCAAGATGCGCGAAGAGCTGGCAATGGACAAGGTGAAAGATGTAGCAGAACTCTATGTTCTTGTTGACAGATGTGCCCGGGCTGAAGAGGGAAGGAAGTACCCCGGCGAGGACGTCGGAGTGGAAACCGACTCCTCAGATGAAGATACTACCGCCCCGGCGAAGAAGGGCCGGCGCCGCAACAGGAAGCGCAAAGGTAAAGCCGTGCTTGCCGTCGAGGTATCTGGTGACACCGACTCCACCAAGAAAACCAAGGCAGATGACCCCGGCAAGGAAATCGCCGGATGTGTAAAGTAAGCAGATGGAATTCAAGTATAATGTGTAAAGTAAGCAGATGGAATTCAACAAAATTAGAAGCAATACAAGCTAGACATCGCACATAACACGCAACCACATATAACAGTACCAAGTTAGAGGGAGCACCAGTGATGCTGCACTAGGGGAGACGTGCTCATCATAAACACAGCTTTGTTGAGTAGAAAATGTAGAGGCCCTCCATTCATGCATGAATGTGTTGTCTTGGAAATCATCTTGGGGATGTGGAGGAGTAGAAAATGTAGAGGCCCTCCGTTCGGAATGAGCACCTTTATCCGCTGCCTTGCTAACTTCCTTCCGCTTTATTGATTTTGAATTGTCAAGTAAAACCGACAAGAAAAAGCAATAAAATTCACTCTCCAGAACTCATTCATGCATGATACTAACAATCACTACTTTGATGTAAGGCAAACACATGATACGAGGATGGAATATGTACAAAAAACAGGACGGCATGGCATGTTCACAACTGTTTGCGTAAACTAAGCAGAAACCATTCCAGCAAATAAGAAGCAATGCAAGCTAGACACCACATGAAAGATGCAACCAATATGACTCTGCCAAGTTAAAAGTGTCCCATCATAAATGGAATTTCAACAAATTAGAAGTAGCGCATTCTATAAATCATATGAAAGATGCAACTAATATCGCACTGCATATACTAAAGGTGTCTCGTCATGTTGATTGATGCGGGATACAAAAAAACAATAGTTTTATGTAAGGACATGCTTAATAGATAGATGTACTATGTACTAAATACAGGAAGGCATGTCACATTAACAGGTATAATGTATAAGCTAAGCAAACTAGCACATGCAGTTTAACTAGATTGGAAGAATTACAATCTAGACACCATATGCAACATGCAACCACATATCACGCTGCCAAGTTAGAGCAAGCACCTGTGATGCTAGTATAGGGGAAATGCTGTAATCAACTACAGAGCTGCGTTCACTATCTTCATCTAGCATTTCTGTTTCTTGAGAATCATGTCGGGAGGCTGACGCTGCATTCTTTAAATGAGGAGTAGTCCCCTTGCCTGCATGCCTCGTCATAAGTGATTGATGAGGGATACACAAGAACATTAGTTTGATGTAAGAACATGGTTAATACACAGATGTACTAGTATGTACCAAAAACAGAAAGGCATGTCATATTCAAAGGTATAATGTGTAAGCTAAGCAGATGCAATTTAACCAAATTGGAAGCAATACAAGCTAGACATTCGGCTGGAGTTGTGTGCATGATCATCTAGGACCTAAGAGCCTGGTGGGAGGCGGGCTGCTTCGCCACCATCGCATCTTTTTAGTTGGCTTCCAGGTGATGCCTATCTTTGTTGGGCTTGTCACTGGCTCGGCCAGTGCCCTGACTAGCTATTTGTCTTCTGGTGCTCACGGGATGGTGGTTCATGTAAAAAAATATCTTTCCTTATCTTACCGACTTCGGCCTTTCGAATACAAGCTAGACACCATATGGAACATGCAACCACATATGACACCGCGAAGATAAAGCAAGCACCTGGGATGGTGGTTCATTGCGAGCGAGGTCATCAACTCCAGATCTACGTTTACCATCTCCATATGCTGACACTGCACCCTTTATAGCGCTGTAACGTGTCTTGCCTACCCACATAGGAAGCTGGAGCGACTTCTCTCTTTTCTTTTTGGCTTCTCTCATGGCAGCAGAGTCTGAAATACCCTTGCATAAAAACACAATAGTGAGAGTAAGGGTGAAGTGTGTGCAGAACTAGTGCACTGTAAAAGTAGCAGATAGCAGGTGGCTGAAAAATACATGACAGGAGACATATGATAGCTCTACAACATTGCATGGCAAACAAAATTAGATTCTACTCCGTATGATTTTGTAATATATGAGCATAGGAAATGCAGGTACTCCTCCAGCACACCACCACATGTGGTCATATCTAAGATAACAGTCGACTGAAAATAAATAGGTCAGTCGATTTTTTTAATGAACCGTCCAATCTATAAGGAACGAGCAGATGGCCTTCATCTACCTCCCACCAGTCACTGGTGACGATCTTTCTCGAACCGCCAGCGACCACCGGCCCAGACCCCTGCCTCCGCCGCCCCGCCCTCCCATCGACCTCACACCACCGCCGTGCTTGGCAGCGCCCCTAGGCCATCCCTTTAATCCTGGCCGACCTCCAGATCCGGCGCTAGTAGCTCCAGGCCGCACATGCCCCTAAGATAAACACCAAGGCGCTGCTTCCCCGGCATAATAGGCGTACTAGCGCCTGTTACGCCGGGGAATGCTTCCGTTAATTGGGAATCAACTAGCCAGAAATTGAAATTCAAGGGGGGCGACGGACCTCTAGCTAAGGTGAAATAGTATATGAGGAGAAACCTTGTGCATCGCAAGTTACTACGAACATCTAGTATCAAGAAGAAGCGGTCAACTAGTGTCTTCTGTGGGATGAATATCGTGCAAGCAGAGACGTAAGATTTGCATGAATAAGGGAAGAGGAGTACCTTTTTCGGTTGCCGGTGTGGTCACCTCCACATGTCGCGCCGATCTTCTTCTTTTTACCGGGGAAACCAATGTTCTGGAGGGTGCAGGCTTGGACGAACCCATGGCCAAATTGTTGACTGTGTTGCCATGGCCGTATGTCGGCGGAGGGGACGCAGATCCAAGGCAGTGAAGGACGGCGTAGTAGGAACAGCTCTAGTGCGGTGGAGGGTGGCAAAGTTGGAGCGGCAGGGGTGAGGCGCAGGACAGCGTGGTTGAACTGGCTCAGGTACGGAAGGCTCGGCCTCGGCTTCAACTACTAGCCGTGGAGGGCGTTGCGGTTGAGGTTGCGGTGTATGACGATGTCGGGGTATCGGCTCCGGCGTGATGGAGGAGGGCGGCGGTTGATGGGTGGGATGGGGTGGCGGACGGAGCACGGCGGGGTTTCGCGGCTGGTGGAGAGGTAGTTTTGGCGCCCATGGAGTACGAATGGGGAATTGGACGGGTGGGGGGAACCATGTTTCAGTCTGGGGCGTGCTTGTTTTTGGCTTTTTTGAACAGAAGATGGGACGCGCTTGTTTGAAATTTGGGGAAAGTACAAACTTTGCCCCCCTCTTAAATTTCGGACCTACTGCGGGTCGGGGGTAGGATGGTAATCCCAGGTGTCCCAAATAGTGGGCCGGAGCGATTTCGGCCACACGCATGTGTGCTTAGGCGGCCATTGTGTATGAATGTTTTTCGGATGTGGTTGCGTGGCATCTATATGAAGCTACAAACCTACCCCGGTTTAGACCTTTGGACGTCGGGCCGGTAGGTTTCACGGGTCGGAGTTATTAAAACAGTAATTTCCTTGTACTACCAAACATTGGTCTCACGCGGTTTCGGCGAGTAGAGGCTCTTTTGGCGCTTCGTTCAAAATTTTGAAACACAAGCATTCACGTTTAGAGTACTCTTGAACTATTAGGATTGACCTAAATAGACAACGTTATATTTGACCTTGTATGTTTGAAAACCTCATTAATTTATCCACTTCTTTTTGAAATTTGGACACTTGAAAATCCTATAACTATGATTATTTTGGAATGGAGGAGCTAAATTTGAATCTATTTTGTACACGACTACATATGCTATTATGTGCAAAATCAAAGCAAAGATTGGTGCCCCCATAATTTAGGTATGGTTTACAAATGCCATGATATCAAATTCAAATAATTGAATGGACTTCATGTTGAATTCGATTTTTTTAAACCACCTTAGGTTGAATTCAAATGTATGCTAGTTCATAGGTAGCTATTTATAATGTCCATTGTGTAACTTTCGTATGTATAATGTGCTTTACACACACAACATGAACTATACTCACGTTTATATTCGATTGCTAAAGCGATGCATTGTCTAGAGTTTAAACTACTAACTATGTGGATCAATTGTGTCAAATAATAACATAGACATGCTCAAATTCGATAGAATCTAGATGTTTGATGGATCAATGAGCGTTCCTTTCGCGAATTGCAAATATCATGATCCCATCCTAATATTCGGATACAATTTATATATTTAATCAATGTGTAGAGCAGTCTTTTACGTGTAGTTTCACTCTTCATCGGTGGTCTCTCACACATGCTCACACTCTCTCTCCCGAGGTGTCTTTCTCGCACACATGCTCTAGATATAACCCTCCCTCCCACTCGTAACCATTTACAACTGTTTCCACTAACCTTTATCACAAGCACTCTTCCTCTCGCAAACATACACACGCACAATCCTCATTGACCCTTTCTATATACATGGACCTGCCTACGTGTCTCATGTACGCACATTATCTTTACGCCTGTCTCTCACGCATTGTCGCACACCTCTCTTCCTAATCGACGAGTATGATTCTAGCAGAGCATTCTGTAGGATGCCCCTTAAAGTTAGGTTGGATGAATAGTAATATCAGAGATAAAGGGGTTACCTTAGTCCGAGAACCTAGGGTTACAAATCCTAGCCAGCTTTGTCAGTGGACACAGAGTCCTTCACAATTCTGCTATCTTTGTCTTGTACGACTAGTCATCCATGGGTCTTCCTAAATGCGTCACGGGTCGACCAATGTGGCGCAGGACGGAACCGAATGAAGGGCCTCACCTCGACCCACCGGACCTCACGCGGTGACACACCCTCTGCCCCCACGTATCATTATCTTCTCACACCCACACATACCAACACAAACACCACACACAGAGAAAATTTCTCCTGGTGCCTCTATTCCCTCCCCCTTGCATATACACACTCAAGGGAATGGAATCTCTTGTCGTGACATCATATTCGTCTCTCTCTCTAGACCACTCTCATTTCTCGTGCTATCTCTCCCATGCCCCCCCCCCCGTCGGCCCCTCTATCCATGCCTCTCTCGAATACGTAATACACACACATACCTCTCTAGGCCACGCCAAATGCATCAACTACACATTCACACATGTTACATCACGTACCCCATTGATCTAAAAAGCCCTCTCTTCACGTTTATTTCGCATACAACATTCCTTTTGAATAAAGTGTGGACAAAAAATATTTTAGAGTTTCTACATATATACAACATTACAAAGTTATATGGAGGAGTACGAACGCTAATTTGCATTGCATGGTGTCCACAATGATATTAATTCCGCACTATGAATTTGTATATTTTTATACTATATACAAAGTTAGTCATAATAAAGAGAAATGAAGAGCATCTCTCTCTCCATCGCATACCCCCCCCCCCCCGTACGCCCCTTTCACGTATGCACACAAAACTATCTCCAGGTCCTCTAAAAGTAAGCCCCCAGAAAATTCACGCATGTTTAATCTTTCTCTCCCGTTATATGCAATGATGATCATTGTATTTGAAGCGAAAGCACGATACATACATTGGACTTCAGAATCCACTCATTACGGTCATCATTTACGTTTAGTGGTTATTATACAGTCACGGGCTCACTGTACAACTCTGTATTTGCTCATGACATGACTAGTTGACCAGTTAAACGCTCCACGTGGCACCTCTAGTGTTGCATCACATTATCTCACTACCATCATGCCCACATGTCGACTTGTATCTACTCTACATCTACACTCTTATAAAATACATAAAATACACTCTTATAAAAACAGAGTTGGTGATGATGGTGTGCCTGCCATCCTGCAATATAGGCCGTCCGATTTATATCTGACGGATAGGAAAGAAACTATGAAAATTTTGCAAAAGGTACCCACACGCCTCTCCACATTTGCAAATAAGGCCTTCCCTCGTTCATCCTTTTCTCTCACAAGATAAACAAGTCATACAAATGCATCTTGATGTTACATGCAACGCACGGGCATCTTGCTAGTAAGAATGAAAACAAACAACAACAAAATATTTGGACGGTGGTTCGAAGTCATGACCGCGGGCACAGCGGACAAGGTGGCCTTGTATTGGTATGCTGAGCCGTCTGTTTTAACACACAAGAGATGGTGTGGTGATTATACACACACGCATGCATGCACACGAACTGCATCCATGCAACACATGCACCCACGCACGCACGCAACACTCACACGTACACACGCAGCCACGCACGCACGCAACACTCACACGCACGCACGCATGCACGCATGCATGCACACACCAGTACACCACACGACCAACACACATCTCACGCTCAAGTGCTCAACTACACGTGCATGCGCACACATCAGGCTATGACAGACACATACACAACCAGGTGATTCCCGCGCACGGGTTGGAGCCTTGTCGCGCCTGCGTAAATTTGTGTTTATCTGACCTTTTGCCTATGCAAACTGACAGGTTGTAACATCCCAAATTTTCAATTTGGAATGTTATACAAATAGATCATCATTGCATATCATATTTTATTTGCATTTTGGTTGATCCTAGAAATTTTACGCAACTCAAGGACCCTCGGAGAGAGTTGGGGATTTCGTTATTTTCATATTTGAGTTTTCTCAAATTTTGGAAATAGGATCATTTGATTTTATTTATTTTATCTTCAATTATTTCTATTACAAAAATATGGGAGAGGGAATAAAATGACTTTCCCAAAATAAAGAAATATTGAGGATTTAATAAAAAAATCAAATAAGATTTTATTTTGGTTTTATTTGCTATTTTATTTGAATTTAGGAAAAATTCGTGTTTTTCAAAATTGCATTTAGGCCTCAAATAAATGTTCATCCTATGCGGCTTGATTTTAGAAGCCGAGGAAAATTTATTTCGGGATTTTTGGAGTCCGTTTAGTATTCCTTTTGTTTTTTTTCTGAGCATAAAAAAACGCCGAACCGACTTCGGGCCGTAACCGGCCAGGACTCCGCCTGGCCGAGGCCTTTAAGTACCGCCGCCCCGGGCCGCCCCCAGCCCACCACCGCGCCCCGCCCGAAACCCTAGCGCCAGGAGCCGCCGCCGCCGGAGTTCACCGCTGACGAGGTCGAGCCGCCCGCCGATTTTAATAGAAAACCGTTAGGTTTTCACCGGTTTTTTCGATTTTTTTAGATTCGATTTTTTTAGATAGATCGGTTTTTTTTTGTTTAGTCAATTAGCGAGTGTTCGCTTGTTCGTTTGTTTTAACGAACATGTTCATCGTTTAGATCCAAATAACGAACGTTTGTTCTTAATCTATTCATCGTTTTTCTTTTTCTCGGATTAAATCCGCGATTTTTCTGATCGTGATTTCTGATCCGATTTTCGTTCTAGTATAATTTGTCGCTCGTTTATTGGAATCAGGCGATTCAAGCGCCTGGAGTTTCGTCTCGAAACCTTCTTTCCGTTTAACCAACTCAAACAAGTTTTTGCTTCTGTAAAAATTGCCCTAGATCCAGAATAGTAAACGAAGCCTGTTTCTTTTGCCGTTTGTCTTTCGTTGCTTCGTTCGATTTGGTTCTTTTTGCCAACCGGAGTTCTTAAGTTGAACTTTCTGGTTAGATCTCTTATTTGAGTTTTACATGTGCATTAGTTGAGTACTTATTGTATGCTTGTTTGTTTGCGATAGAGTACCCGGAGTGCGCCGCTTGCTAGTTCAAATCGCTAGGTTTTGCGGATCATCAACAAGGCAAGTAACACTTTGATCATACCTCCTACTACCCAGTTTTTATTGCATTAGATCAACCCTCACACATTTCATGATTAGGATCTAATTAAATTGTGGGTTTGGGAAGTATTTGAGGTAGTACCTACCACCTGTTATCTATCAAACCTTTGGGAGTTACTTCTACGTTCGCTTATTATGCCATGCTATGCTAGTTGACGTGGATTGGGTGAGTGAAATCCATGAGAGATGTGAGTTTGTTTAATTAATGGTTTATCTAAGGTGGCAACTTAAATACACATCTGGGTGGATTGAGGCACCTGGGTATTCCAGTGATTGCTTGTTTTTCTTTTGGACCGCCAACCAGGCTCAAAGGGATCATGAGATTATTCATGCTAGAAACTTCCGTGTGCAGCCACAAGCTACTATGGGCTCTAGCATAGTTGAGTAAGTCGTGCGAACTCTTACAGTGGTAGACTAGCAGATGTAGGGGAAAGTAGGTGTAATGGTCTACCCGATCGTAAGGTGCCAGCGCTTCTGAAAGACTATGTCCCGGTCATCCATTTCTCAAACACCATGTAGTGCGAGAATCCCAACGGAGGAGATCGAGTCTTGTGGGGAAAAGTGCGCAAACCTCTGCAGAGTGTATAAACTAATCATGGTTAGCCGTGTCCCCGGTTATGGACATCTTGAGTATCTAGTACTTGGATTATCATGTGAATCTCATCATGTTACTCTAAATTAATATTGTTGGGTTTATTGATGTTTCTTAATTGGGATTGAGAATGCTGTCAACCATTCTCAATGTTTAACAACCACCTTGATAGTTAAATAAAATTTATTCCATTGCAGTAGGGAAAAATTGGCTTTACGCAAAACTGTAACCACAGAGCTTTACACCAGCCAAATATGCATGTAGTATAGTCTTATTCTTTCATTGCTCACTATGTGTTACATTGCCAGCATATTCCATGTGCTGACCCGTTTCGGGCTGCAACGTTCATGTTGCAGACTCTTCAGACGACGAGTAAGGTGCCCTTTTAGGTCGTGGTTCTATACTCAGTGATGCCGTTGGAGTTGATGGACTCACTTATCTTCCAAGCCTTCCGTTGTTATCGTTATTAGATGGCCTTAAGACATATTTATTGTAATAAGTTCTCTTTTGAGACACTCAATGTAATAAGTGTGTGATTGCTACTCTGTTATAAATCCATCAAGTACTATGTGGTGTCAGCATTACTGATCCAGGGATGACACCTGAGCACAGAGATTGGACCGTTTGAGGTCTGGTCGCTACACAGGTGGGACCCACAAGGAACATGGTCAATTTAACTAGTCAACATGGTGCCACGCAGACTATTTGGCCGGTCAACAGAGTGCAATCCGATGCTGAACTGTGAGCAAGTGACCGTATAATCACCGCAAAACGTATATAGTGACCGTAATCAGCTTATTCTGAAGTTCGGTGACTGTATTATGCTTTTCTCCCTGTAGGCCCTCCAAAACTACATCTCTACACGTTCTCGCATGTTACTGTCACATCCCTAGTTCTAGTATGCTCTGAGCTAGCTAGTCATGTGTTCCATCATGTTTAAATTCAAATGAAATTTGAATTGAGGAATTTTCAAAGCCTCAGAAACCTTTTAAAAATGATCAACATTAAAATCTTCTCAAAGAAGCCCAAGAAAATGTTCCTGTTAAACCTTGAAAAATATTGGCAAGAATAAAATTCAAACCAATATTTTTGGAGGCTTTAAAATAATTATGTTGGGCCTTTGAATTAAATTAATAACATATTTGAGTTGGACTTATTTCTGTTATATAAGAGATAAAGTTCAAATAATTTTTGTAAGTTTGCATGTGGCCTTGGACAAGTTTCCTGAGCTCACATAAAAATTTATAGAAAGTTCTAAATGATTTGATGCTTCAAATCAAATCAAACAAATTACAGAAAATAGAAAAACAGAAACAAATAAAAGAGGGAAGGCCACTGGGCCACTTACCTGAACCTACCTGGCCACTTACCTGGCAGCCAAAGTAGGCGGCCCAGCCCACCAGCACCCTGCCGTCGTCTTCCTCCCCTCGCCCCGAAGCAGTTGCGTGCCAGCAGCAGCGCACACAGGAGCTCCACCTCCTGCTTGCCACGGAGGCGCCCCCGAGCCCATCCGACGCGCCTGGAGAAGCCCCGCGGACCTCCTCCCTAACTCCCCCATCTCTCTGGTCTCTCCCTCACCCCCTAGCTCCATCCGAGAGCAACTGCCGGCCACCGTCTCGCGTACGCGCAGCCACAGCCGTCCCCTCGGCCTCCGGTCGTGCCCCCGAGCTCTGAATCCTCGCGCCGTTTCTCCAAGACATAGGAACCAAGCCCAGACGGCCTGCATCGCCGTTGCCATTGTCTTCTTCCTCCTCTGCCGCCGGAGATCGCCACCGACCTTCCGTCGTCACCAACCCCTCCCCGAGCACGCCGAGGCCTTCGTTCAACTTGATGTGAGCTGCTGCGTCTTTCCCCCTCCTCCGCGAGCTCATTCTGTCCTGTAGCCGCCGATTCCACTGGAGCCGCGAGCTCGGCTCCGCCGGCCATGTTGCCGCCGTGGCCACCGTCACCTAGAGCTACAACCGAGCGCACAACTGTGCTCAGCGCAATACCAGAAGCCCAAAACCCCCTCCGGTTGCTCCTGTCGTGCGTTGCAACACCTTTTTCGCCGAGGTCCGAGCTCCGGCCACCGCCTCGCTCGCCGCCGACGCTGCTCCCGGCCACCCCGCAGCCTCTCGTCTGGTCCAATGGATGCGGACGAGCAGGAGCTCCTCGCACATCCCCTCGGCACGTCCAGCCGACGCCGCATCGCAATTCCGGCGTGTCTTCACCGCGTCGGATGGTCTCCGATGGCCTCTTCCCGGCTGTGCTGACGTGGCTGGCTTAATTAGCCACTAATCACCGACCCGTGCCACTGACAGTGGGCCCCGCATGTTAATTAAACTCGGGCAGTTTAGTTAACTAGTTTAGCCACTTGACACTGACATGTGGGTCCCGCGTGTCAGGTTTGACCGTGGCCGACCGTGTTGACCTGCTGACGTCAGAATGACGTTAGGCTGACGCGGTAATTACTTTCTGGAATTTTGAAATAAATCAGAAATGATTTATTATTCTCAAAAAATGCCCAAAACTTCTAAAAATCATAGAAAATTATCTATAACTCCAAATAAGATAAATTATATATGAAAAATGATCAGAAAAATCCAATCTTTCCATCTGTACTAGTCTCATGCATGTGAGAACACTTTAACCTTGTTGTTTAGGTGAAACAAGTTAATGCACTAATATGACTTCATAAAATGGGTTTGCATTTGAATCTTTGGTTCAAATGGACTCATTTCAATATGTTCTAGCTTGCATTAGCCCAAAACACATTCATATTGCCATGTCATAGCATGCATCATATTGTTGCATATCGTCATGTGTTGATTGTGTTCTTTCTCAGTTGCCTGTGTTTGTCCCCCCTTAGTAGACGTTGATCCAGCGATGAATTCGATGACACAGATGAAGAACTATACTATCTTCAGAAGTGCCAGGCAAGCAAAACCCCCTTGTTCATTCTGATACAATCCCACTCTCTCGCTCCTACTCTCTTTTACTGCATTAGGACAACACCGTTTCAATTGTTACATGCTGCGGTAGCTGAACCCCTTTCCTCTGCCTGACCTGTCATTGCCACAGTAAATAGATGAAACCCACTAGCATGAGTAGGAATTGTTTGAGCCCTGATGTGCCTACTCATTCATGCTTGTTGTCATGCCTGCTACTGCTTAGAGTTGAGTCCGGTCTGATTCATCGGGAATGAATTGGAACGTGGTGAACATGTCCTACCGTTGAGAGCTAAGTGTGTGAACACGATTTGGTAAAGGTAGCGGTGAGAGGCCATGTAGGAGTACATGGTGGCTTGTCTCATTGCAGCCGTCCTTAGGAACTGAGTTCTGTGTTTGTGATCCATGAATAGCTACTACCACGCATTGGAATGCTTAAGTGCCCATCTCGACTTATTAATCAACCTGATCTCTATCTAGGAGTTGCAACTAGTTTCTGGTGTTTGTAGGTAGTGTTAGTAGTCTACCAAGTGGCACCTGGTACAGGTGGGCTTGGGACAGACTAGGCACAGTGGCACAGTGTACCAAGTCTCACCCGGATGGTGGGCTTGGGAACCCTGCACACATCGTTTGGGGCCGTGAGCGACACCCCGGCCGGATCTCCTTTCGGATGGAACCCGAATAGGCGATAAACCTGGACTAGAGACTTGTTGGTTAGTCAGGTCGTGGCCGACTCCCTCGTCCAGCTTCCGCTTGAAGGTTGCCGAGGTACGTGACGTGTACAGGGCGATAAGTGGTGAGAGCGTGTGTGAAGAAGTACACCCCTGCAGGGTTATCATTATCTATTCGAATAGCTGGATTCCTCGGATATGGAAACTTGGACCCCTTGCATAGTTCATGGACAAGTGAAAGTGGATACTATAAAACTCGCAAGATAAGCGTGAGTGCTATGGATGGCGTTCTCGCAGGGAGACGGGAGCGGATCCATAGTGGTGTATTGGTATGGTGAATTTGTGGACTTGTGTGCGCCACCTCAAAAGAGTTACTTGCAGTCGTAGTTCAGGTTAGCCACTGAGTCAAAGCTGGCTTGCTGCAGTTAAACTCCACCACCCCCTTTGTTGATACCGATGCATATGTAGATAGTTCTGATGTAAGTCTTGTTGGGTACATTTGTACTCATGTTTGCTTATTTTATGTTTTGTAGAGAGATTTCAGTCTCGCTGGTAGTTCCACGTGGACTTCGACGTTTAGCTTGTAACCTCAGCTACGATCTTGTACCCTTGGGAGGGTCTTGTAGATAGTCAGGCTTCTGAGCCTTCTTCATTTGTAGTTGTCTATACTCAGACAAGTTAAGCTTCCTCATGTGCTTGCTGCTTGTATGCTCTGTATGTTGGGTCATGAGACCCATGTTTGTAATATCACGCTCCTCGGATCCTAATGAATAATACTTGAGTCGTAGAGTTATGTTGTGATGCCATGTTGTATTTACACATATCGAGCATATTGTGTGTATGACTGAAATGCTTGGTATGTCTGGGATCCGACAACCTAGTTGTTCATCCTTGGTAGCCTCTCTTATGGGGAAATGTAGTCTTGTGCTTCCATGAGCCATAGTAGTCCGCTACAGCCCGGTTCACCGGAGTCCTGCTAGCCCAGCACTACTTCTCCGGAACACTTGACTGGCCGGCATGTGATTCACTTTGTTCCTGTGTCTGTCCCTTCGGGGAAATGTCACGCGGTGACATCCGGAGTCGTGCCTAGCCTGCTACAGCCCGGTTCACCGGAGTCCTGTTAGCCCAGTGCTACAGCCCAGATTCACACGTTGCTGACCGACATGCTCGATGTTGATTCATGTATGCATGTCCCCGTAAGTTAGTTCCACTTTGGGTTCACGACTACTCATGTCGGCCCGGGTTCTCTGTCATATGGATGCTAGCGACACTATCATATACGTGAGCCAAAAGGCGCAAACGGTCCCGGGCCATGGTAAGGCAACACCTGTGGGAATACCGTGCGTGAGGCCGCAAAGTGATATGAGGTGTTACCGGCTAGATTGATGTGACTTGGAATCGGGGTCCTGACAGCTTTGGTATCAGAGCCTGACTGCCTGTAGGTTTACCAAGCCAAGCTGGTCGAAGTTGAGTCTAGAAATGCTTTAGTTATATAAGGGAATTGATTGTGGATGGGAACGTAAGGCTCTTTTTACTCCTTATCCTCATGACCTTATGATCTGAGTCATCTTATCTTTTCTACGGGGTTAAGAACTAGGCTTCTCTTCTATCTCTCAGGATGACGTGTTACTAAACCGTAGTTGCCTAGGATTGTTGAGTTCAAGCCTCGGTTCAGTTCCTACTACTTCCATATGTTCATAGCTGGCCTCAGAACCTTGAGTTTGTGATGTTGAGTGGCCATGCCACCATTTTTACAGGTTGTCTCAAATCATTTTGAGCATTTACAGTCGTTATGCTGTCTGAGTCATCCCAGGTTCCTAAACAGTCTGTTGCATTTGCAAATCTCTTCATCCCGTTTCCGATGTCCTTTTGGGCCAGAAGCACACTAATCGGTCTGTTGAGGTACTCCATTGCCTTGACATATATGTTGGAGCTAGTATTATGACCCTAGGCATTCTAGCGAACCACCCACTAATCTAGCAATGCTTTATATCCCCAGTGTGAAAATTCTGGCCACCTTTCTTGAAAGCATCCCGTGATGTTATTTAGTTAGTAGGTATTCTACTACTGGGTTTTGAACCCGAGATTCACCCTACTTCATGTTGTTAGTATTTGCTAGTTCCCTTAAGATATTAGTAACCATGTGATAGTCCTCGAGGTCTGTGGTATATCATTCTTCCAATACCATGATCCAATATGGCAGAAGTTATTTGAACCAAAAGATCACAATCAGAGTACTCTTGAGGAGTTCTCCATTCATAATTGTGACTCTGCCTATCCTACCTCTCTGCATGGGTTATCCGGAAGAAACATGTTGAACTTGGTTTGACATACTAATCTATGCATCCACAACTCAGAAAGTTATATGTTCCTTGAGTGACCCTCCTCAGCTATATTCCGACCCTAGTCTATCAATTGATAGTCAGGAATAGTTGTGCATCCGTGTTCATCGATGCCTATTATTCTTATGGTCCGTCAAGCCATTCTATTCCGGGATGACTAGGAGAAACAAACTCCAGTACCTCATCCACATCTAGGATTGGGTCAAAGTAGTTGTATCCCACAGATCAAAATGCCAATCCAACTTTTGTTCTGTTCTACCATGGAGTATCACCCTTTTTCATAACAAGAGTATTGTGAGAATTGCACACGCCCTCAAATGAATTCTTGACGCAGTGATACTTCTTGCCATCATTGTTCATTCCTCGGTTCCCATGTTATTGTAACTGGAATGCCGACAAGTGAATCGTGATGTGTGAAATCAATACTCCTAGCAGCCTTGTTGCTTGGTAGTTAAAGGACAATAATTTCATTCTTAGCGCGTTGGTTCTTAAATCATCATTCTAAGACCGATTATGCTACCTAGTCTTTATCTCCTGGTGCATTCTTCGATCAATGAGTTAGGATTACGTCAATCCCTCGCTCTTTTGATCATATCGTCTTGCCTTGAAAAGCAAGATTGTTCTCGAGCTTAATAACATATCGGTGGTTCGTGATTTACCGATCATCTTCTCGGAAGTATCACCAGGTTGTCCCCTGACTGTTATGTTGAGTTCGTGATCAAGTTGGTTTTCCATTAAACCGCCCTTTCTCCAAGAATCTGTGTTGGATACCCCTAAGCTAGTTGGTTAAGCTAAACAACAACTTGGAGAGTTGGAAGATAAAAGCTTGTCTGAATTAGTTCGTGTCAAGGGATATCTTTTGTGTGTGTGTGTGTGTGTTGAAGAAAGATGATATCTTCATCGATTGGTCCTCGTGATCAGTTGTTGGACCTATTGTCTTGTCAAAACTTTGATTTGAGTATGGGCTATCACCAAATCAAATCAAAACCAATGATGTTCGTAGTGTTGTCTTACTCGTGGTTGATCCTCGAGCATACACCATTATATCATTTGTTCTGACCAATGCTATTGCTTTGTTCACATAGTTGTGGAATTTCATCTTCATGGAAATCTTTATGATTTGTTGTTGAGCCCATCAGCAGCATCTTATCTTCTCCATGGCTCATGTCGAACATCAAGCTAGTGTTGGAAACTTTGTAAGCATTGCCTTCGTGTTCCGCTCATGAGGTATATGTTTTGGTGAAAGAAGTGACTTTCTCCAAGTTCACATGCATTAGGTGTAAGGTGCCGTCGTGAATTCAAGGAAGTCAATGTTGCTTCACTTGGAATCATCCCAAGTCAGTCATGCACATGTGCAAAGTATTCTATGGCTTGGAGACTTGCAACCTTCATTCTATATGTATACCTAGCACACGAAGCCACTAATTGATTTGTTCAAGGATAAGAAGTTTAAATGCTATTCCCGAAGGGCCCAGACGGACATGCACAAGACTTCGTTATTTCAATGATGGTTCCCCATCTGAACCCGGTAGTGTTTTATTGTAAGACTACTATGTGATCATGCTTGTCTTGGACAGCGTGTTCATAGGTTTGTAGCAGAACCAGCTCATGTTTTGGAGCTTGCTATCGTAGTTCATTTCCTGAGAATCTTGCAACGCCATCTCATCGACTTGTGTTGCAAACTTTCTTTTCAGACAAGCTGAGTCAGAAGTATCCTATCACCAATCGGATCTGAATCTCAGGCAGATATGATGGTTGGAACATTCCCAACAGTTGCATTTTGTTCCCAGCTTGCACCACTATTGTGCCAATTCCCCATGGGCTGCCCTTCTCAGTAGTTGTTGTCCAATATTATCTTCAAAAGTGGACTTACCATGAGTTCCATCCATTTCCGATGATAAGCAAAATCAACCCTTGCGTTGTCTTCAACAAAGTAGTCCACATCATCCATTCCAGTCTGGGTATGCCATCCCTTCTTACCCGCCAATAGATTGTTGTGATTTGCCTTAGGCTGGTATAAAGAGTTTCAATGATCTTTATATCAAAAGTTATTCTTTTTGCCACTTAAGGGAATAATTCTATGTGTCACCTTCCCCGAGGTGTCCCGTTATGGAATGATGGCAATTATCTCCTCACTACCTTGAAAACCATGCACTATCCTACTCCAGCATGGAATTGTCTCCTACCAATTTGAACCTTTGTCATATGTTTCTCACCCATCATCTCTAATGTGTGTTTTGCGTCTTAGCTCAAGGGATGTTCCTACGTCTCATTCCGTGAGTTGATCTTGTGTTCTTTAAGATCGATGACCCATTCTTGTGAGGTTGTCTTGCTCTCTTATCGCCATGTTGGATGAAGTTCTCGAACGAAAGGATGTCATAATCAAAGATGATGATTGAATCAACGTTCTTATGAAGTGCAACATGGATCGTGAAGACTGTGTCAGTTCCGTGTCCCCTCTATCTTCTTACCTCACGTCTTGAATCTCGGGACGAGATTCTTGTTTTAGTGGGGGTGAGTTGTCACATCCCTAGTTCTAGTATGCTCTGAGCTAGCTAGTCATGTGTTGCATCATGTTTAAATTCAAATGAAATTTGAATTGAGGAATTTTCAAAGCCTCAGAAACCTTTTAAAAATGATCAACATTAAAATCTTCTCAAAGAAGCCCAAGAAAATGTTCCTGTTAAACTTTGAAAAATATTGGCAAGAATAAAATTCAAACCAATATTTTTGGAGGCTTTAAAATAATTATTTTGGGCCTTTGAATTAAATTAATAACATATTTGAGTTGGACTTATTTCTGTTATATAAGAGATAAAGTTCAAATAATTTTTGTAAGTATGCATGTGGCCTTGGACAAGTTTCCTGAGCTCACATAAAAATTTACAGAAAGTTCTAAATGATTTGATGCTTCAAATCAAATCAAACAAATTACAGAAAATAGAAAAATAGAAACAAATAAAAGAGGGAAGGCCACTGGGCCACTTACCTGAACCTACCTGGCCACTTACCTAGCAGCCCAAGTAGGTGGCCCAGCCACCAGCACCCTGCCGTCGTCTTCCTCCCCACGCCCCGAAGCAGCTGCGTGCCAGCAGCAGCGCACACAGGAGCTCCACCTCCTGCTTGCCACGGAGGCGCCCCCGAGCCCATCCGACGCGCCTGGAGAAGCCCCGCGGACCTCCTCCCTCACTCCCCCATCTCTCTGGTCTCTCCCTCACCCCCTATCTCCTCTTCGAGCTCCATCCGAGAGCAACCGCCGGCCGCCGTCTCGTGTATGCGCAGCCACAGCCGTTGTCGGTGTCAAAACCGGCGGATCTCGGGTAGGGGGTCCTGAACTGTGCGTCTAGGCCGGATGGTAACAGGAGGCAAGGAACACGAAGTTTTACCCAGGTTCAGGCCCTCTTGATGGAGGTAAAACCCTACGTCCTGCTTGATTAATATTGAAGATATGGGTGTTACAAGAGTAGATCTACCACGAGATCAGAGAGGCTAAACCCTAGAAGCTAGCCTATGGTATGATTGTATGTTGTGATTGTTGTCCTATGGACTAAAGCCCTCCGTTTTATATAGACACGGAGAGGGTTAGGGATACACAAGGTCGGTTACAAAAGAGGAGATATCCATATACATATGGCCTAGCTTGCCTTCCACGCCAAGTAGAGTCCCATCCAGACACGAGACGAAGTCTTCAATCTTGTATTTTCATAGTCTAATAGTCCAGCCAATGGAGATAGTCCGGCTATCCGGAGACCCCCTAATCCAGGACTCCCTCAGTAGCCCCTGAACCAGGCTTCAATGACGATGAGTCCGGCGCGTAGTTGTCTTTGGCATTGCAAGGCGGGTTCCTTCTCCGAATACATCATAGAAGAATTTGAATACGAGGATAGTGTCCGACCCTGCAAAATAAGTTCCACACTTCGCTGTAGAGAACAATGCTTTCGCAGATCTAATCCGCTAGCTTGCTTTGGCAACATGACGTTACATCATGGCCCAGTGATTATTTGAAACGTTTCTTTTAACCAGCTCCACACATAACGCGGGGCGGTTTCTTGACACGTCTTGCCAAAGCGGAGATCATGTCCCCCTGATTATGGAATTCTCATTAATGCGGTTCTTGGGTAACCCAACCATGTCTAGGACTCCTAGATTATAGCTAAGTCCAAAACGGCTACGGAGAGGACGCTTGATATTCACCCTCTTTATAAGGGGACAAGGTTTTCACTTTTTCCCTCTCGTGCTCAACCAAACCCTTCCCCCGCCTCGAGTTCTAACACCCAAAGCCCAGGTTAGGTGCTCCGGATCTTCAATCATGTCCGGATCCAGCCTTCAAGGCTGATGGATGCCCTCCTCTGTGACGGAAGAGGACATTAAGAAGTTGAGGGAGGCCAGATACCTGACCGTCGTGGTTTCGCATCGGCTGCCTGCTCAAGGGCAGGTCGTCCCTACTCCCGAACCCAATGAGAACGTCGTGTTCGTCTCCCACTTCCTCCGAGGTCTAGGCCTCACTCTGGATCCCTTCATCATGGGCTTGATGTTCTATTACGTCCTAGATTTCCACGACCTAGCTCCGGACTCCTTTCTCCACATCACGACATTTATTGTCATGTGTGAGGCCTTCCTCCGTGTGACCCCTCACTTCGGCCTGTGGCTCAAGACCTTTGAAGTACAACCGAAGGTGATCGAGGGGCAGCATGCAGCGTGCGGAGGTGCATCGATAGGCAAGATGGCAGGAGCTCCATGGACGAAAGGTTCCTTTCCATAGGTATCCGAATTATGGCAACGGGAGTGGTTCTACGTCACGGCTCCCAGAAGTGCCAAGTGGGCGGCTGCCCCCGCTTTCCGCCCCCCCCCCCCACCACCACCACCACAACTGATGTCATGGATTAGCAGGGGCCTGAGCTGGGGTCCAGCCAAGGACGTGCCAATACTGCAAAGCCGCATCAGAGATCTCTTCGAGGGTGATTTTAATTTGGTTGCGATAATACAAGTTATGCTGGTTCGTCAAGTCCAGCCTTGCAAATGCCGGCCCCTGCGCTTATGGGAGTTCAACCCAGAGGGACCATGTGCCATTCAAAGTTTCCTCAGCCTGACGCACGAGGAGATGTACAAGTCATTCTTCGGAACTCAAGTGGAGTGTCCGGATATCACCGAGAACGTGGGCCTGAGCAGTAATCGCGTCGCCGAACAAGTAAGAAATCCTCTTGCCAAACACACTGTCTTTTATTTGAGGTTATTTTTTAGAGTTCGCCTTTTGACCAGGACTGGCTAACGAAGGTGAAGATGATTCGGTGTTCGGCCCCCCTCCCTGAGGGTTTGGAAAATCCGGTATTGGAGAAGATGCTCGAGGTCGCACCTTGCCCGGAACCCTTGAAGGAAGATACTGAGGGGGATAATATGGGCGAACGCGAGCCCCCATCGCTACCTGCTCCGACCGAGGGAACGAGCGTTTCCACGAAGGAGGATGACTGAGGGAGGAAAAGGACTGCTTCCGAGGATCCGGAACCCGAAGCCTCCAAACGGGAGAAGAAGTCTCCCACAGAGGGTCCTGCCTCGGGGGGTGCTTTTGCCGCACAAAGTCCGCGAGGGGATCTGCCCTCCAACGAGTCGTAAGTGATCCAAAATATTTTAATAGTAAGAGTATGCTATCTTTTTCCTCTGAGAAAACAACCACCGCATATATCTTGCAGTTCAGGCCTCAGCCCCTCTCAAATGAGTTTGTCTTCGGGGGATCTTCTTCCAGAGATGACGGAGAGCGAAACGCCTCCCCCGGACTCCTCCGCTCCAGAAGCGGGCGACCCCGAAGTGTCGTCGCGGAGGGCCTCTCCGGATCTGGTGAGGCCAGAAGATGGTCCCTAGACCCCAGAAGTCCCCAGTGTCCTGCTCCCGAAGAGAGCATACGAAAGAGTCCAGCACCGTCTAGTGTGCGGTCGGACGTTCTGAGGGAGTTGGTGGGGCGAGCGGCCATCTCAGAAGAGCATCGTACGCTGATGGGTACCGTGATGGAGAGAATCTCGTCCGCTGAAAGCGGATTACATGAAGCCTTTATGAGTCTATTGACAGGCTTTGAGGTATGTGAGATAATATGTGATAGTACTGCACATGTTATAGTAGCCCCTGAGACTCTGGTTGTCGTCGAGGACGGCGGCGAACAGAGGATCAAATTCCCAGGCAATAACCAATCTGCTTTTATGTGCAGGTGGTGGAAGCTCCGGTGGCTAGCCGAACTAGGGAGTTTGCCCAATTAAAATGGCAACTGGATGCGGCAGACGCCGACATCGAGCTTGTTAACAAGAGGCTTGACGAGGCACAGGGTAAGTGTTATGTCCGGTGAATGCCACATAGAAAGAGCAGTATAATGCCAGTATCTTTAATATGTTGTGACTGCAGATGGGGCTGCCTCCGTGGAAGCCTTGCGGGCGGAACTTGCCCGAGCCAAGGAACAAGCGAGGAGTAGTAATGCGGCTGCTTTGAAGGCGGCCGAAGAGTTGAAAGCCGAGAAGGCCGCACATTGCGAGAGCCAAGAGAAGATGGCCGTAGAATTGAAAGACACTGCCGACCGTTGCCGGGTCCTTGAGAAAGAGAACCAAGCGAAGGCAACGGACCTTGAGAAGGCCGCGGCGGTAGACAAAGACACCCGTTCTGCTATGAGAGTGAAGAAGGAGGAGCTGCGGGAAGCCGGGGATATTGCGGCTGGAAAACCCTTCATGTTACGGAGGAAGTTCGGAGATCCACGGTATGCCCCTCTAGATCGGCTGTGGAGCTCGGCAGATGCGTATATGGATTTGGCGGCAAGCGCTGCCGATGCGGCCAAGTACTTCCAAGGTCAGACAGATCAGGAAGTGGACAAGCTATTCTGGACGCAATTCCATGTTCCAGAGGATCCTCTTTCATTGACTGGCCAGCTAGCCGAATGGGCCGAACTAAATAGGTTGTCCGGACTCGCCATGAGGTCTGTTGTGGATCAATTATGGCCAGAAGGGCCTAAGCCGAACAACTATTTCAGCTTAGTGCAGCAGCTCCTTGATGCGGTGTCGCGCATTAATGCGATGAAGAGGTCGGCGTGCATAGAAGGCTCGCGGATGGCCCTTGCCCGTGTTAAAGCATACTGGGCGGAGATGGACGCTACCACTGTTGCAGCGCAGGGTTCGGCCATAGGCCGTGTGGCTGCCGAACACTATTTCGAGGAAGTTCTCGAGGGTGCTCGTTTGATAGAGGCCCAGTGCTCGAACGATATTATGTTTGAGTGATATGTATTCTCATTGTAAACATAATGCTTTTATGAAGTTTTTATAAGGTTGTGTTTATACTTTTGCCTGAAAGTAGTATGATGCCTCATGTGCGGCCATTCATGTATACATGTGTATAACCTAAAAGATTGCAGCCGTCGGCTTCAACCCCCACGCATATAATGCGGAGGTGCTTGCAAAAAACACGTGTTCACACTTAACCCAATGTCTTGGTCCTGATAAGGAGGTGATAGCGCAGCGAGCGAGGCAACCGAACAATAATGCTTGAACACTTTCACTTAGCCATAGGAGTTTGACAGTGGGGCTACTAGATAGCCCCTGGTGGCTCTGCACTCTCCCGATCGCGGGGTGCGTATATGCCTGGCCGGAAAACGGCCCTTCGTTAAGGCGGAGGAATTCTAACATTCCGATAGGTCATCGAGTGGTTGACTAGTCTCACGCTATATCATGACAGTTAGTTTTCGGCTTTCTCTACTAAGGCACTTGTCCGGATGAACCAGGGCACAATCGCAGTAGTTCTCCTGGTGCTACCTTAGCCGGTAAAGCGGAACATAAGGCACCAAAACACAGGAGCCGGGCAAACCCAAAATTTGACCAAAGACAATGATTCGGAGCTGATGCATATAAGGCCGAACTCGCGACGCCAAACACTCCCTAAGGTATTCGGTCTTTATGGTATAAACCGGGCCGAAATAGGGCCGCTTGTAAGAAGCCCCTTGTGTCCAGGTACGTGTGTTATTCTGACGTGGCCGCATGCCAAGACGTCAGCATCCTTCTCAATTGTGCTGAGAATTCGGTGGATATGTATCAACAAGAGACAGTAAAAAAGGTTTACACAGGGTCTTAATCTAAAAAGAATCCTTGGAGCGGGTCCCTGCTGCACGTCTGCGCCTGTGTCTCCGTTGTGCCGTATCCTGGACGGGTGTAGCATGATGATTATCTGTAAAAGAGAGGAGCTTAGGTAAAAAAGCTGTCGTGCAAAAAGATAGTTTTTTAAATAAACCATGTATAATTCAAGGTGAGTAAGAATTGCCACTTGTCTGTGCACGTTGAGCCCCTTGTATTGTAATAGGGGACCTGCTAATTAGTTGGTGAGGTCATTTTTAGTGTCCGGCTGTTAAGGCAGCCGCACGCTCTTCGGCATGCAGAAATCACTTAATATTTCCGTTCACTGTAATGATGCCACGTTGACCAGGCATCTTGAGTGTGAGGGAAGCGTAGTGTGGTATTGCATTAAAGCGAGCGAAAGCTTCACGTCCGAGTAGTGCTTGATAGCCACTTTGGAACGGAGCGATGTGGAAGGTTAGATGTTCGCTACGGAAGTTATCGGGGGAGCCGAATATAACGTTTAGTAGCAGGGAGCCCGTGCAACGAGCCCCTGGGCCTGGCGTTACTCCTTTAAAGGTAATATTGCTATGGCGAATTTTTGTTGGGTCTATCCCCATTTCGCGGATTGTATCCTGGTATATCAGGTTTAGACTACTGCCACCGTCCATCAGGACTCGTGCGAGGCGGTATCCGTCAATTATTGGGTCTAATACCAGGGCAGCCCATCCTGCACGCCAGATACTTGCTGAGTAATCACGATGGTCGAAAGTGATCGGTTAAGACGACCAGTGGCAGGACTCCGCGGTGATAGGCCTTCGGGCGTATTTTTCTGGGAGTGCCGTTTTGTTTTTTCTGTTGATCACGTGTAGCACGTTTACTGTTTTGACTTCTGGTGGAAATTTCTTTTGTTCCCCAGCATCTCCCTTGAGAGGCTCATTCTCCTCTTCGCTTGGTGTATCCTCCCCCTTGTGTACGGCGTTGAGCTTGCCGGACTGCTTGAAGACCCGACATTCTCCATGGGTATGATTGGCTGGTTTGCCAGGGGTGCTATGGACCTGACATATTTGGTCCAGAATTTTATTCAGGCTGGACAGTTCGTCTCTGGCACCTTTAGAGAGCGGCTTCTGACCTGGCCGAGAGCTTTTGAATCCGGAGTTTACTGTCGTGCTCTTCGTGCTGTCTCCTTTGTTCCGGCGTTTGTTATTGCTGTTGCGTCGTGATTTCCCGTTTCCATCTCTAACTTCGGATGTACTAGGGTCGCTGGTGCTGCATCTGGCTAGCTAGTTGTCCTCACCCGCACAAAAGCGGGTCATGAGGCTTGTTAATGTTGCCATCGTTCTCGGCTTTTCTTGGCCGAGGTGTCTGGCGAGCCATTCGTCACGGACGCTATGTTTAAAAGCTGCCAATGCTTCGGTGTCCGGACAGTCGACAATTTGGTTCTTTTTAGTAAGAAACCTATTCCAAAGTTTTTGGGCTGACTCTCCGGGTTGTTGAGTTATATGGCTCAAATCATCCGCGTCCGGAGGCCGGACATAAGTTCCTTGGAAATTTGCCCGAAAAGCGTCTTCAAGCTCTTCCCAACTTCCAATGGAGTTTTCGGGGAGGCCTTTAAGCCAGTGGTGGGCTGGCCCTTTGAGCTTGAGGGGTAAGTACTTGATGGCATGGAGATCATCTCCTCGAGCCATATGGATATGGAGGATATAGTCCTCAATCTAGACCCCAGGGTCTATTGTTCCGTCGTATGCCTCTATGTTCACGGGTTTGAATCCCTCTGGAAATTCGTGGTCCATCACCTCATTGGTCAAACATAGGGGGTGTGGAGCACCCCTGTATCTGGGTGTACCGCATTGTTTGGATGTTTGTTGTGTTACATTGTAGGCTGGGGCGCGCTTGCGTGGTCCATAGATGGATCTGGTTGCGCCGTCCTTTTGGTGCGAGCCCTCGCGTGGGTTGCATATTGACTTGTGAGTGGCGTTGTTTGCCGCTTGATGTTGGCCATGAGGTCGTCTATCCGGCCAGGTGGCCATTTTGATTTTTGGTTGTGAGGGGTCTGAGGCCTCCTCATCGAATTCAGGTAGCAATTTCCGCTTTGGGTAGCTCTTTGTGGGGCGATTGTCGCCGTACTTCGCTGCTGTGTTGGGTACTTTACTCCATCTGATTTGGAGTGTGTCCTGCGCAGCCTTGAGCCTTTGCTTCTAATTTTTTAGGCTCCTCGCGATGGCAACAAGCCTTTGACGGGCATTCTGCTGCTCCGGGTGCCTGTTCGGCGTTGTGTCATCTGGACTATTATCTTTGACAGAATTTGTTTGTTCAGTTTGATTCTCCGTATTGCCATGGTCCGGCAGTGATTCGCCCTGCTCCAACGCTGGGTCTGTGTGGTCGTTATTTCTGGCGAGGCGGGATTTGGGGTGGCGCTTGCGCCGCCGCTTTGACTACTTCTCGAGGGAACAAGCTTTCGGTGCGTCCTTCCGTTCCTCGTCGTCGTTTTCTTTTGGTGTGTACACCATGTATACGTCATATGATGAAGTGGATGTCTGGTGCCCTGTGGGCGGTGGTTCATCTTTGCCTCCTGCATCGTTGTCCATACCGTCGATGTCTGCGGAGTCGAAGTCGAGCATGTCGGTTAAATCTTCGACAGTGGCTACAAAGTGGGTGGTGGGCGGGCGTCGAATTTCTTCGTCGTCCGCATCCCAATCCTGTTGGCCATAATCCGGCCAGGGCTCTCCTGACAAAGAGAGAGACCTTAGTGAATTCAGAATGTCGCCGAAAGGAGAGTGCTGAAAGATATCCGCGGCAGTGAATTCCATGATCGGCGCCCACTCGGATTCGATTGGCAGGGGCGCGGATGCTTCGGGGTCCGGAAGAGAGTCCGGCGCCTTGGAGTCACGGGCTGTGCGGAGATTTATGCTTGTATTCAGCTCGATCGCCGTTGAGACTACAACCCCTGAGGCGGTGTCTAACCACCCGTCCTCGATTGGCGCAGCCGGCTCCGAGCTAAGGGTCGGAGCTGATGCGGGCGCGGCCTCTGAGGTACCATCCGGTGGCAGAGCTAGGTCATACCCATCGCGACAGTGTGGCGCGCCCGGCTGTGGCTCGAATCCGTCGAAGATCAAGTCCCCACGGATGTTGGCCATGTAATTCAAACTTCCAAATCTGACCTGATGGCCAGGGGCGTAGCTTTCAATCTGCTCTATATGGCCAAGTGAATTAGCCCGCAGTGCAAAGCCGCTGAATATGAAGATCTGTCCGGGGAGAAAAGTCTCACCCTGGACCGCATCGCTATCGATGATAGTAGGAGCCATCAAGCCTAACAGTGACGACACAGAGGAACTCTTGATGAAAAGCACCAATGTCGGTGTCAAAACCGGCGGATCTCGGGTAGGGGGTCCCGAACTGTACGTCTAGGCCGGATGGTAACAGGAGGCAAGGAACACAAAGTTTTACCCAGGTTCGGGCCCTCTTGATGGAGGTAAAACCCTACGTCCTGCTTGATTAATATTGAAGATATGGGTGTTACAAGAGTAGATCTACCACGAGATCAGAGAGGCTAAACCCTAGAAGCTAGCCTATGGTATGATTGTATGTTGTGATTGTTGTCCTACGGACTAAAGCCCTCCGTTTTATATAGACACCGGAGAGGGTTAGGGATACACAAGGTCGGTTACAAAAGAGGAGATATCCATATACGTATTGCCTAACTTGCCTTCCACGCCAAGTAGAGTCCCATCCGGACATGAGACGAAGTCTTCAATCTTGTATTTTCATAGTCTAACAGTCCGGCCAATGGAGATAGTCCGGCTGTTCGGAGACCCCCTAATCCAGGACTCCCACAGCCGTCCCCTCGCCCTTCGGTCGTGCCCCCGAGCTCTGAATCCTCGCGCCGTTTCTCCAAGACGAAGGAACCAAGCCCGGACGACCTGCATCGCTGTTGCCATCGTCTTCTTCCTCCTTTGCCGCCGGAGTTCACCATCGACCTCCCGTCGTCACCAACCCCTCCCCGAGCACGCCGAGGCCTTCGTTCAACTCGCTGTGAGCTGCCGCATCTTTCCTCCTCCTCCGCGAGCTCATTCCTTCCCTATAGCCGCCGATTCCACCGGAGCCGCGAGCTCGGCTCCGCCGGCCATGTTGCCGCCATGGCCACCGTCACCTAGAGCTACAACCGAGCGCACAGCTGTGCTCAGCGTAATACCAGAAGCACAAAACCCCCTCCAGTTGCTCCTTCCGTGCGCTGCAACGCCTTTTTCGCCGAGGTTCGAGCTCCGGCCAGCGCCTCGCTCGCCGCCGACGCTACTCCCGGCCACCCCGCAGCCTCTCGTTCGGTCCAATGGATGCGGACGAGCAGGAGCTCCTCGCACATCCCCTCGGCATGTCCAGCCGACACCGCAACGCGATTCCGGCGTGTCTCCGCCGTGCCGGATGGTCGCCGGCGGCCTCTTCCCGGCTGTGCTAACGTGGTTGGCTTAATTAGCCACTAATCACCGACCCGTGCCACTGACAGTGGGCCCCGCATGTTAATTAAACCCGGGCAGTTTAGTTAACTAGTTTAGCCACTGTGACACTGACATGTGGGTCCTGCGCGTCAGGTTTGACCGTGGCCGACCATGTTGACCTGCTGACGTCAGAATGACGTCAGGCTGACGCAGTAATTACTTTTTGGAATTTTGAAATAAATCAGAAATGATTTATTATTCTCAAAAAATGCCCAAAACTTCTAAAAATCATAGAAAATTATTTGTAACTCCAAATAAGATAAATTATATATGAAAAATGATCAGAAAAATCCAATCTTTCCATCTGTACTAGTCTCATGCATGTTAGAACACTTTAACCTTGCTGTTTAGGTGAAACAAGTTAATGCACTAATATGACTTCATAAAATGGGTTTGCATTTGAATCTTTGGTTCAAATGGACTCATTTCAATATGTTCTAGCTTGCATTAGCCCAAAACACATTCATATTGCCATGTCATAGCATGCATCATATTGTTGCATATCGTCATGTGTTGATTGTGTTCTTTCTCAATTGCTGGTGTTTGTCCCCCCTCCGTAGACGTTGATCCAACGATGAATTCGATGACACCGATGAAGAACTATACTATCTTCAGAAGTGCCAGGCAAGCAAAACCCCCATGTTCATTCCAATACAATCCCACTGTAACGCCCCGAGACCGTTGCGCCAGGTGTCTTCCATTTATTCGTTGTTGTTGCCATGTCATTTGCTTGCGTGTTGCATCTTATCATGTCATCATGTGCATTGCATCATCATGTTTTAAAACTTGCATTCGTCCGGGTTCTCCGAGTTCTCTCTGTTGTCCGTTCTGAGCCCAACCACACTTGTACGCGCCCGCAGCATGTCCGAAATAATATTTTATAAGTGGCCGGAAAATGTTCTCCGAATGGGATGAGAGTTGGCGTGCGGTCTTATTATAGTGTAGGTAGACCGCCTGCCAAGTTCCATCGCGTTCGGAGTTCGTTTGATAGCCTAACCGTTAAACTATAGCGGCATTATAGCCGGTATTTTCGTCGGACGTTTTCGGTCTCCGGAAACAGTCGCCGGGTCTCTCTCTTCTCTTCTCTCAACTCGAGACCGTCTACACAGCCCACTACTCACCGCCAGGCCCTACCTAACCTCTCTCGTCAGCCCGCGACCCTCCTCGCGCGCGCCCGAAAGCTGTCCCGGACCCGACTCGGGCTGTCGCTACCGTTGCGTCCGGATCATCCCCAAACATCTATAAAACATCTCCTTTTTCCTTTCTGGACTCCCTAACTATTTTTTTTCTCAACTGTCCGTTCCCAATCCGATGATCAAAATCCCCCTTCTATTACCTACATGCTATATATAGCCCCCTAACCCTAAATTTTAGGCCTCATGTCCCATCCATCCCATCATGCGCCGCCATCCTCCTTGGATCCCGCAGCGCCTCCCCTGGTCTCCTCCTCGTTATCCCCATCGACCCAATCTCCCACGCCACCACCCCACTCTAGATCGAGAGGAGCTCGATCTCGACCTCTCTCCCGACCAGTGCCTCCCCTCGCGTCCGGCTCTTGTTGAAGCTCGTCGTCGCCGGCCACCCAAACAACTACAGGAGCCCCGCCGCCGGCTGGCCGAACCAACAGATGAGCGCTTTGCCCCACCTTCTTCCTTTTCCTTCCGCCTCGTGCTCCTCTCTTTCTCACGATCCCCCTCCCTCTCTCTGTTTTCGCTCACAGGAGACCACCATGGCCGCTTCATCAAGCTCCGTCGTCGTTGTTTCGTGCCGGGCATGGATGGATCGATGCTCCGCGCGCCCGGATCTGCCACCGCCGCATCAGGCGCTCAAGCCCCGTCGTGCCGCACCTCTGCTTCGTCCAAGAAGAGATGACACATCAGCGCCCGGCTTCTTCCTAGGTCGCTGGGAGACCATGGCCTCCACCCGCGCTCCTCCGCACTCATGAACCGTGCTCGGCCTCCTTCTGCCGCGCCAAGACCGCTTCCCCGTCGAGCCCTTCTGCTTCGTCATCGCACACAAGGAGCATGACCCCAGCGCCAAGTCCCGCTCGCCGGAGCTTGTCGACTCCGTCGTTCCCGCACGGAACCCTCCTCGCCTAGTCCCTCACCGCGCCACCTCCCTGCTTCGCTCCTGCACGAGCAGAGGATGAGGCGCCCGCTCGCCTGCGATTCGCGTTGACCGCAGTCGTCGCCCTGCTTCACGAATGAGGCCGCCCCTTGTTGACTTGGTCCAGATCCAGTGAGCCGAGCCTAGCAGCCGGCCTGCCAGTTCCTTCGCCTCGCGTGGGCCTCCTTGCCTCTCCAAGGCCCAGCCTGCCGGCCTGTATCCTCTCCACCGAACGGGCCAAGCCCATGGGTGAGCCTCACTGCTGCGCCCCCTCCCACTGATGGGCCAACCAGATCCGGCACGGGATGTAATTTTTTTCCGCAGAATGTTTTAGCTAATTTCCTGAGTACTACCCATTTTGCAAAAAAGTCCCTAGACAACATGCATATAACAACTCACAATCTAAGCATCGCATGTAAAAACTTTATATATGAAAGTTGCTTAGAATTTTGTCTAGTTTCACAATATCCAATTTTCACCCATGTTTAAAATGCTGTTTGTGTAACTTTGTCCATATGCCATGCTAAAATGGTTTAATTCATAACTAAATAACCGTAGCTCCGTTTTTAACAAACTTTATATGTAAATGGGGTAGAATTTTGCCTAGTTTATCATGGTGACATTGTTTTGCATGCCTAACAACTCTAAATATGGTTTAGGGCAGAACAGGACCTAACCTAATATATGCACATGAGGAGTTTCCGAATTTGTTGTTTGTTGTTCCCGACCTCATTTAAACTTGACTAGATGGGTAGTTTTCATTTGCTTCACCCTCTTGCCATGTTTAACAACATTTAATATTGTTGGGTACATAAACGAGATCGAACTAAATAATTGATGTGGTGCTCCGTCAATATGCAACTCGTTGCATATTGAGCTCCACTTAAAGGATTATTTGTGCACTTTGTCATGCCATGCTTCATTAAACCGGACATGCATCATACTTGATTGTGCATCATGCCATGTTATGTGGTGGTTGTTTACTATGTTGTGTGCTTCTTTCCGGTGTTGCTTCTTCGGGTTGTTTCCGGTAACGTTGCATTGTGAGGATCCGTTCGACTACGCCCGTTTGTCTTCTTCATGGACTCGTTCTTCTTCCTTGCGGGATTTCAGGCAAGATGGCCATACCCTCAAAATCACTTCTATCTTTGCTTTGCTAGATGCTCACTCTTTTGCTATGTCTATGTTGCGATACCTACCACTTGCTAATCATGCCTCCCATATTGTGAAGCCAAGCCTCTAACCCACCTTGTCCTAGCAAACCGTTGTTTGGCTATGTTACCGCTTTGCTCAGCCCCTCTTATAGCGTTGTTAGTTGCAGGTGAAGATTGAAGTTTGTTTCTTGTTGGAACATGGAGATGTTGTTCCTCGTTGGAACATGTTTACTTGTTGGGATATCACAATATCTCTTATTTAATTAATGCATCTATATACTTGGTAAAGGGTGGAAGGCTCGGCCTTATGCCTAGTGTTTTGTTCCACTCTTGCCGCCCTAGTTTCCGTCATATCAGTGTTATGTTCCCAGATTTTGCGTTCCTTACGCGGTTGGGTCATAATGGGAACCCCTTGACTGTTCTCCTTGAATAAAACTCCTTCAGCAATGCCCAACCTTGGTTTTACCATTTGCACTAACAACCTACCAGCTTCCCTTGGGTTCTGCAGACTCAAGAGTCATCTTTATTTTAACCCCCCCGGGCCAGTGCTCCTCTGAGTGTTGGTCCGAACTAGAGTCCTGTGCAGCGCCCCCTCGGTGAAACTCGAGGTTTGGTTTTAGTTGTACGGAGCGCTCATCTGAGTGTGCCCTGAGAACGAGATATGTGCAGCTCCTATCGGGATTTGTCGGCACATTCGGGCGGTGTTGCTGGTTTAGTTTTACCTTGTCGAAATGTCTTGTAACCGGGATTCCGAGTCTGATCGGGTTTTCCCGCTAGAAGGTCTATTCCTTCATTGACCGTGAGAGCTTGTCATGGGCTAAGTTGGGACTCCCCTGCAGGGATTTGAACTTTCGAAAGCCATGCCCGCGGTTATGGGCAGATGGGAATTTGTTAATGTCCAGTTGTAGAAAACCTGAAGTTGACCTTAATTAAAATGCATCAACCGCGTGTGTAACCGTGATGGTCTCTTTCCGGCGGAGTCCGGGAAGTGAACACGGTGTTGGAGTTATGCTTGATGTAGGTTGTTCTAGGATCACTTCTTGATCATAGTTCCTCGACCGTGCTTTTGCCTTCTCTTCTCGCTCTCTTTTGCAAATATGCTAGCCACCATATATGCTAGTCGCTTGCTGCAGCTCCACCTCATACCTTTTACCTTACCCATAAGCTTAAATAGTCTTGATCGCGAGAGTGCGAGATTGCTGAGTCCCCATGGCTCACAGATACTTCCAAAACCAGCTTGCAGGTGCCGATGAGACCATGCTGATGACGCAACCAAGCTCAGGAGGAGCTCGATGAAGATCTTGTCCTTTGTGTTGTTTCGTTCTAGTTGATCAGTAGTGGAGCCCAGTTGGGGTCGATCGGGGACCTTGTTGCCTTTGGGGTTCTTCTTTTATTTTGGTTCCGTAGTCGGACCTTGATTGTATTTGGATGATGTAATGCTTTATTCATGTAATTGTGTGAAGTGGCGATTGTAAGCCAACTATGTATCTCTTTCCCTTATGTATTACATGGGTTGTGTGAAGATTACCTCACTTGCGACATTGCTTTCGATGCGGTTATGCCTCTAAGTCGTGCTTCGACACGTGGGAGATATAGCCGCATCAAGGGCGTTATAAGTTGGTAATCAGAGCCTTCCCCGACCTTAGGAGCCCCACTGATTGATCGTTTTTAGCAGCCGTTGTTGAGTCTACAAAAATGTTGTTGAGTCATTTAGGAATTATATATCGGAGAGTTTAGGAATTCTTTTTTACTTCCCAGTCTCCTCATCGCTCTGGTAAGGCATCCTGACATAGAGTTTTGACTCTTCTCTTCTCAAATTTCACTAAAAAAAATTAGGATCACACGGGTATCTTGGAATCGTTCCGATCCATTTGTGACGAGAACATTGTTCTTGGTGCCTCCTGACATTTAGGGGTTGTGGCAGTGTCCCTGGGAGTTGAGCTCCGAGGTGTTGTCGTCACAATTTTATCGTTGCCGTTCTGGAATACCTGAGTTTAGTTGGCCAACATTGAAAATCTCTTTTATGCAGTTGTTGGTGAGATAACCTCGACGCCACCCAGTACTGGGGCGGGAGTTCGGGAGTATTGCCATAACTTGTATAACGGATGCTTTTCGAAGGTTGAGGTAGACGATTTCCGAAGGTTTCTTGGTTATGTGTTGAAGGATGGATACAGCTGGATGTAGGATTTGTTAGTTTTGGGTGAGATATTATGCTTCCCCTGTATCCCCAACACCTGATTGCATAACCGGAAAGGTTCGGGAGTTTATAAGTGGGAATTCAAGTAGCTCTTAGGATATCTTTCCGACAGATGTATGATATGAAATTGGGGTTCGACGTCTAGTGGTCCGCCTATTCACGGTCGATTTTACAGTGGTCTCGTTGTGTCTTAAAGAGTCCTTGGCTATGCCGACTCGGGGACGCTTCGTATGTCATGTGCATTGCCTTGTACATGATGGTGTTGTACGATCGAGCCCGTGTAGGACCCGCCACGAAAACTTCGGACGAAATCTCTATCATATGTTTGTTCCGGCTTATTTTGCAAGCCAATCCTTTGTTTTTGTTTTGAGTTGTGGTATTCGAGTTGCTTCGAAGTCAAATGTTGATTCCATACCTTCCCCAAGTGGTGTTCTCATATTCCTATGTGAATACTAATCCTTCTCGATCATCGAGTTTGTTGTTTCAATTTCTTTTCGCCGGTGTGTTTCTCTTCAAGTGGATCCGATCATTTCAACAATCGCAAGATCAAGTATCAGTTCTTCTCAACGGTGTTCGTTTCATCCATTCCAAATTGTCTTTGTTTTTCCCACCCTCCCTCCCTTTGTTTTTCTCCAAGGATTCAGATCTCTTAATCGAGTATCCATCTTATTGATGTGAAGCCTCTCCATTCTTTTCCTCAATGTTCTTATCCTGTGATTCTCATGAAGATACTAACGGAGCTTCTAGTTCATTATTCTTCGTTTCTTTTATCTTCCCGGGTGGTTTCAAGTCAAGCTTTGTTGATCTTACCCTTTTCCTCATTTCAATGTCTTCTCATACCGGTGCACCTCATAATAATTCACTTCTCGCTATTCATTTGTTCTGGCATGCTCAAGTTTTCTCAAAAGGCTCGTCTTGTCATTTAAGATCCTTTCAAGCTCTTTCGAGATTGTTATCTCATTCATGTCATTTAATTCAACCGGTGCAATCTCTCTTTTAAATCTTTTCAATGGTGTTCTTTTGAGTGGGCCCTAGCCCACAGGTCTTTCCCCAGGATCTTACATGACTCTTCTTATTCTCCCGGAGTTAGTCTCAAATTCATTTCACAGTTTGATGTAAGAATGATTTGTCATCAGTCAAATGTCCTTCTCCAAGATCTTTCAAATTCTTTTTATCGTTGACTCAATCTCTTCGCTTTTGATTCTTCCAGAGTGCCTAAACGATTCTTGATGGTGTTTCTCATCGTCATTCTCATATTTTGAAGACCGAAGAAGAGTTTTACCTCCATATTTTATCCGTTCTCTCAGAGATTCATCATTCAAGCTTGTTGCCATCCTCTCATAGTTGTTTTTGGATTGCGAGAATTCTTTTCAACTATTCGGAGCAAATTCAAGAGTCTTCTCAATTTGGTATCCGGAGTCCATCAATTCAGGTATTCATTCTCAGCTTTCAGCTATCATTCTCCAAATCTTACCGGTGCAACAATCAAATATCCTCTAATCAGTTCTTGATCTCTTCGTTCTGATGTATCTAAATCCCCTCAAGCTTCTTTGTTCATTTCCTAATTCTTTCCGGTGTTTCTTTATATTTTCTTCGTTCATTTTAAATTTTTACGGTGGTTTGTTCAAGATTCCTCTTCTTACGTTATCATACTTCCGTTCTTTCAAATCCTACCAGTGGATCATCGAAGGCCTCTTCAAGTTTGCGCATTTTCTATCTTAATCCTTTCTACAAGAATAAGTAGTATGCCAATTCCATTGCTTGTCATCAATTTAAATTGGTGAAGGATAAGCATAATGTAATTCTTATTATTGTTTCATCCAAGTGATTTAATTCCTTATTCCGGAGGCTCATAAAAATTCTTGATTTCAGTTGTTTCATATTCTCTTTTCCGGAGTTCCAAGTTTTTTTTTCTGCATTATATCATCGCGAAGCTCCATCTAAATCATCGCAAGGCTTCACCTTATATTCTCAACTTCTCTTTGTTCTGTCATCCTTTCGTTTACCGAAGTTCTTCATGGAGGTTCTACATGATGGTTCATCAAGGATTTAATTCCTTCTCCAACTTTTTCATCGAGATTCTTTTCTAAGAAGCTCAAGCTTTCTTCATATTGTAATCCGGAGTGCAATTTTTTCTTCCGTATCATTGGAGATGGTATTGTGTCATTCTTGATAATCTGAGTTCATGTTTCATGATTCGAATGTTGTTAAGAATGAGATATTTTCAATCCATCAACCTCTTCGTTGGAATTATCTTGGGTTATATTTCACCTAAAACTTTCCATAAGGATTGTTGCTATCTATGGTGCTTATAAATGACCAAAGTTCTTCTTTTATCCTCCCGGTGATATAGCTTTCTTGTCTCCTTGTTCTTACCAATCAAATTCTTCTTCCCGTGAGTGGCAGGTTGCCACCTCATAATTTGAGGTGTATTCCATAAGATCATATCAAGCTTATTATTTTCGTTGTTGGTTTTCCAACAACTTCGTTCTACCATCTGTTGTAAGCGTGCTGCCTCAAGTTCTTGTTTCTCGTCGTTCATTCCATTCCATTCTCACTTCTGTTCCGAAGGCATTGCGTTGTTGTTTTCTTCAACCATCATCTCGTTTCATCTAAGATCGTGTTCTTTTCGTGCCTATCCATTTGACCGGGGTGTTGTGCCCCTTTTGCTCAAATCCTTTTTCATCCTATCAAGCCTTGTGTCTATTTTCAACCGGAGTGCTATAAGAAATTGTTCTTCCTTGTTCCTCTTTTCTAACGGAGTGCTTTCAACTTTGTTCTTCTCCGTTGCTTTCTTTCTTTCATTTTGCTAAACCTTTTCAAGGTTCTTTGGTTTCACTCGTTTGTCAAAAGAAGCAACTTAGTTTTACCTCTTCTCTCTCTCTCTTCCGTTTTTCCCTCCGGTGCCATTCTAGATCTCGGGACGAGATCCTCTCGTAGTGGTGGAGTGTTGTAACGCCCCGAGACCGTTGCGCCAGGTGTCTTCCATTTATTCATTGTTGTTGCCATGTCATTTGCTTGCGTGTTGCATCTTATCATGTCATCATGTGCATTGCATCATCATGTTTTAAAACTTGCATTCATCCGGGTTCTCCGAGTTCTCTCTGTTGTCCGTTCTGAGCCCAACCACACTTGTACGCGCCTGCGGCATGTCCGAAATAATATTTTATAAGTGGCCGGAAAATGTTCTCGGAATGGGATGAGAGTTGGCGTGCGGTCTTATTATAGTGTAGGTAGACCGCCTGCCAAGTTCCATTGCGTTCGGAGTTCGTTTGATAGCCTAACCGTTAAACTATAGCGGCATTATAGCCGGTATTTTCGTCGGACGTTTTCGGTCTCCGGAAACAGTCGCCGGGTCTCTCTCTTCTCTTCTCTCAACTCGAGACCATCTACACAGCCCACTACTCACCGCCAGGCCCTACCTAACCTCTCTCGTCAGCCCGCGACCCTCCTCGCGCGCGCCCGAAAGCTGTCCCGGACCCGACTCGGGCTGTCGCTACCGTTGCGTCCGGATCATCCCCAAACATCTATAAAACATCTCCTTTTTCCTTTCTGGACTCCCTAACAATTTTTCTTCTCAACTGTCCATTCCCAATCCGATGATCAAAATCCCCCTTCTATTACCTACATGCTATATATAGCCCCCTAACCCTAAATTTTAGGCCTCATGTCCCATCCATCCCATCATGCGCCGCCATCCTCCTTGGATCCCGCAGTGCCTACCCTGGTCTCCTCCTCGTTATCCCCATCGACCCAATCTCCCACGCCACCACCCCACTCTAGATCGAGAGGAGATCGATCTCGACCTCTCTCCCAACCAGTGCCTCCCCTCGCGTCCGGCTCTTGTTGAAGCTCGTCGTCGCCGGCCACCCAAACAACTACAAGAGCCCCGCCGCCGGCTGGCCGAACCAGCAGATGAGCGCTTTGCCCCACCTTCTTCCTTTTCCTTCCGCCTCGTGCTCCTCTCTTTCTCACGATCCCCCTCCCTCTCTCTGTTTTCGCTCACAGGAGACCACCATGGCCGCTTCATCAAGCTCCATCGTTGTTGTTTCGTGCCGGGCATGGATGGATCGATGCTCCGCGCGCCCGGATCTGCCACCGCCGCATCAGGCGCTCAAGCCCCGTCGTGCCGCACCTCTGCTTCGTCCAAGAAGAGATGACACATCAGCGCCCCGCTTCTTCCTAGGTCGCTGGGAGACCATGGCCTCCACCCGCGCTCCTCTGCACTCATGAACCGTGCTCGGCCTCCTTCTGCCGCGCCAAGACCGCTTCCCCGTCGAGCCCTTCTGCTTCGTCATCACACACGAGGAGCATGACCCCAGCGCCAAGTCCCGCTCGCCGGAGCTCGTCGACTCCGTCGTTCCCGCGCGAAACCCTCCTCACCTAGTCCCTCACTGCGCCACCTCCCTACTTCACTCCTGCACGAGCAGAGGACGAGGCACCCGCTCGCCTGCGATTCGCATTGACCGCAGTCGTCGCCCTGCTTCACGAATGAGGCCGCCCCTTGTTGACTTGGTCCAGATCCAGTGAGCCGAGCCCAGCAGCCGGCCTGCCCAGTTCCTTCGCCTCGCGTGGGCCTCCTTGCCTCTCCAAGGCCCAGCCTGCCGGCCTCTCTCCTCTCCACCGAACGGGCCAAGCCCATGGGTGAGCCTCACTGCTGCGCCCCCTCCCACTGATGGGCCAACCAGATCCGGCCCGAGATGTATTTATTTTCGCAGAACGTTTTACCTAATTTCCTGAGTACTACCCGTTTTGCAGAAAAGTCCCTAGACAACATGCATATAACAACTTATAATCTAAGCATCGCATGTAAAAACTTTATATATGAAAGTTGCTTAGAATTTTGTCTAGTTTCACAATAACCAATTTTCACCCATGTTTAAAATGTTTAAAATGCTGTTTGTGTAACTTTGTCCATATGCCATGCTAAAATGGTTTAATTCATAACTAAATAACAGTAGCTCCATTTTTAACAAACTTTATATGTAAATGGGGTAGAATTTTGCCTAGTTTATCATGGTGACATTGTTTTGCATGCCTAACAACTCTAAAATATGGTTTAGGGCAGAACAGGACCTAACCTAATATATGCACATGAGGAGTTTTCGGATTTGTTGTTTGTTGTTCCCGGCCTCATTTAAACTTGACTAGATGGGTAGTTTTCATTTGCTTCACCCTCTTGCCATGTTTAACAACATTTAATATTGTTGGGTACATAAACGAGATCGAACTAAATAATTGATGTGGTGCTCCGTCAATATGCAACTCGTTGCATATTGAGCTCCACTTAATTTGTAGGATTGTTTGTGCACTTTGTCATGCCATGCTGCATTGAACCGGACATGCATCATACTTGATTGTGCATCATGCCATGTTATGTGGTGGTTGTTTACTATGTTGTGTGCTTCTTTCCGGTGTTGCTTCTTTGGGTTGTTTCCGGTAATGTTGCATTGTGAGGATCCGTTCGACTACGCCCGTTTGTCTTCTTCATGGACTCATTCTTCTTCCTTGTGGGATTTTAGGCAAGATGACCATACCCTCGAAATCACTTCTATCTTTGCTTTGCTAGATGCTCGCTCTTTTGGTATGCCTGTGCTGCGATACCTACCACTTGCTTATCATGCCTCCCATATTGTGAAGCCAAGCCTCTAACCCACCTTGTCCTAGCAAACCGTTGTTTGGCTATGTTACCGCTTTGCTCAGCCCCTCTTATAGCATTGTTAGTTGCAGGTGAAGATTGAAGTTTGTTTCTTGTTGGAATATGGAGATGTTGTTCCTCGTTGGAACATGTTTACTTGTTGGGATATCACAATATCTCTTATTTAATTAATGCATCTATATACTTGGTAAAGAGTGGAAGGCTCGGCCTTATGCCTGGTGTTTTGTTCCACTCTTGCCGCCCTAGTTTCCGTCATATCAGTGTTATGTTCCCGGATTTTGCGTTCCTTACGCGGTTGGGTCGTAATGGGAACCCCTTGACAGTTTGCCTTGAATAAAACTCCTCCAGCAATGCCCAACCTTGGTTTTACCATTTGCACTAACAACCTACCACCTTCCCTTTGGTTCTGCAGACTCAAGGGTCATCTTTATTTTAACCCCCCCCCCCCCCCCGGGCCAGTGCTCCTCTGAGTGTTGGTCCGAACTAGAGTCCTGTGCAGCGCCCCCTTGGGGAAACTCGAGGTTTGGTTTCAGTTGTACGGAGCGCTCATCTAAGTGTGCCCAGAGAATGAGATATGTGCAGCTCCTATCGGGATTTGTCGGCACATTCGGGCGGTGTTGCTGGTTTAGTTTTACCTTGTCAAAATGTCTTGTAATCGGGATTCCGAGTCTGATCGGGTCTTCCCGCTAGAAGGTCTATTCCTTCGTTGACTGTGAGAGCTTGTCATGGGCTAAGTTGGGACTCCCCTGCAGGGATTTGAACTTTCGAAAGCCGTGCCCGCAGTTATGGGTAGATGGGAATTTGTTAATGTCTGGTTGTAGAAAACCTGAAGTTGACCTTAATTAAAATGCATCAACCGCGTGTGTAACCGTGATGGTCTCTTTCCAGCAGAGTCCGGGAAGTGAACACGGTGTTGGAGTTATGCCTGACGTAGGTTGTTCTAGGATCACTTCTTGATCATAGTTCCTCGATCGTGCTTTTGCCTTCTCTTCTCGCTCTCTTTTGCGAATATGTTAGCCACCATATATGCTAGTCGCTTGCTGCAGCTCCACCTCATACCTTTTACCTTACCCATAAGCTTAAATAGTCTTGATCGCGAGGGTGCGAGATTGTTGAGTCCCCGTGGCTCACAGATACTTCCAAAACCAGCTTGCAGGTGCCGATGAGACCATGCTTATGACGCAACCAAGCTCAGGAGGAGCTCGATGAAGATCTTGTCCTTTGTGTTGTTTCGTTCTAGTTGATCAGTAGTGGAGCCCAGTTGGGGTCGATCGGGGACCTTGTCGCCTTTGGGGTTCTTCTTTTATTTTGGTTCCGTAGTCGGACCTTGATTGTATTTGGATGATGTAATGCTTTATTCATGTAATTGTGTGAAGTGGCGATTGTAAGCCAACTATGTATCTCTTTCCCTTATGTATTACATGGGTTGTGTGAAGATTACCTCACTTGCGACATTGCTTTCGATGCGATTATGCCTCTAAGTCGTGCTTCGACACGTGGGAGATATAGCCGCATCGAGGGCGTTATACCCACTCTCTCGCTCCTGCTCTCTTTTACTGCATTAGGACAACACTGTTTCAACTGTTACATGCTGCAGTAGCTGAACCCCTTTCCTCTGCATGACTTGTCATTGCCATAGTAAATAGATGAAACCCACTAGCATGAGTAGGAATTGTTTGAGCCCTGATGTGCCTACTCATTCATACTTGTTGTCATGCCTGCTACTGCTTAGAGTCGAGTCCGGTCTGATTCATCGGGAATGAATTGGAACGTGGTGAACATGTCCTACCGTTGAGAGCTAAGTGTGTGAACACGATTTGGTAAAGGTAGCGGTGAGAGGCCATGTAGGAGTACATGGTGGGTTGTCTCATTGCAGCCGTCCTTAGGAACTGAGTTCTGTGTTTGTGATCCATGAATAGCTACTACCACGCATTGGAATGCTTAAGTGCCCCTCTTGACTTATTAATCAACCTGATCTCTGTCTAGGAGTTGCAACTAGTTTCTGGTGTTTGTAGGTAGTGTTAGTAGTCTACCAAGTGGCACCCGGTACAGGTGGGCTTGGGGCAGACTAGGCATAGTGGCACGGTGTACCAAGTGGCACCCGGATGGTGGGCTTGGGAACCCTGCACACATCATTTGGGGTCGTGAGCGACACCCCGAACGGATCTCCTTGCGGATGGAACCCAAATAGGCGATAAACCTGGACTAGAGACTTGTTGGTTAGTCAGGTCATGGCCGACTCCCTCGTCCGGCTTCCGCTTGAAGGTTGCCGAGGTACATGACGTGTACAAGGCGATAAGTGGCGAGAGCGTGTGTGAAGAAGTACACCCCTGCAGGGTTATCATTATCTATTCGAATAGCCGGATTCCTCGGATATGGAAACTTGGACCCCTTGCATAGTTCATAGACAAGTGAAAGTGGATACTCTAAAACTCGCAAGATAAGCGTGAGTGCTATGGATGGCGTTCTCGCAGGGAGACGGGAGCGGATCCATAGTGGTGTATTTCTATGGTGAATTTGTGGACTCGTGTGCGCCACCTCAAAAGAGTTACTTGCAGACGTAGTTCAGGTTAGCCACTGAGTCAAAGCTGGCTTGCTGTAGTTAAACTCCACCACCCCCTTTGTTGATACCGATGCATATGTAGATAGTTCTGATGTAGGTCTTGCTGGGTACATTTGTACTCACGTTTGCTTATTTTATGTTTTGCAGAGAGATTTCAGTCTCGCTAGTAGTTCCACGTGGACTTCGATGTTTAGCTTGTTACCTCAGCTACAATCTTGTACCCTTGGGAGGGCCTTGTAGATAGTCAGGCTTCTGAGCCTTCTTCATTTGTAGTTGTCTGTACTTAGACAAGTTAAGCTTCCGCATGTGCTTGTTGCTTGTATGCTCTGTATGTTGGGTCATGAGACCCATGTTTATAATATCTCGCTCCTCGGAGCCTAATAATGAATAATACTTGAGTCATAGAGTTATGTTGTGATGCCATGTTGTATTTACACATATCGAGCATATTGTGTGTATGACTGAAATGCTTGGTATGTGTGGGATCCGACAACCTAGTTGTTCATCCTTGGTAGCCTCTCTTATGGGGAAATGTAGTCTTGTGCTTCCATGAGCCATAGTAGTCCGCTACAGCCCGGTTCACCGGAGTCCTGCTAGCCCAGCACTACTGCTCCGGAACACTTGACTGGCCGGCATGTGATTCACTTCGTTCCTGTGTCTGTCCCTTCGGGGAAATGTCACGCGGTGACATCCGGAGTCCTGCCTAGCCTGCTACAGCCTGGTTCACCGGAGTCCTGTTAGCCCAGTGCTACAGCCCGGATTCACACGCTGCTGACCGACATGCTCGATGTTGATTCATGTATGCATGTCCCCATAAGTTAGTGCCACTTTGGGTTCACGACTAGTCATGTCGGCCCGGGTTCTCTGTCATATGGATGCTAGCGACACTATCATATACGTGAGCCAAAAGGCGCAAACGGTCCCAGGCCATGGTAAGGCGACACCCGTGGGAATACCGTGCGTGAGGCCGCAAAGTGATATGAGGTGTTACCGGCTAGATCGATGTGACTTGGAATCGGGGTCCTGACAGTTACATCTAACAACTATGCAATACAACACTACTACTACACTCTAACACAATAAATCATATGTGTTTTTAGTTTTACTAGATATCATATTGTTACTTATAATTATTCAGTTTGCATACATTAAAATTGCCTTTGAAATGTATGGCCAGTATCATCTACCGCACGGGAAAAATCCCGCCCTTTCCTGTTTAATCGGGTTTGTATCGATGGATCTTACGAAATAGCAAAACTATAGTACTATACAGTACAAGTGACAGTTCACTCGGTCGTCGTGTCATCTACTCCTCCGTCGTAAGAGTGGAGCGCTCGCCTTCATAAATCTTCTAGTCCCTTCCATCGACATGTGGGACATCAAGCTACCGGGTCCACGTGCCATACCGGAATACAGTGCAGAGCAGCCGGGGTGAAGCACCCCAGTCATGGCGCCGGCGTAGTAATGAGCAATGAGGCGTCAAATCACAAAGTTGCACCTTTCCCGCAGTTAAGTTGGAGGGGTGAAGCAACCATCATTTCACTCGTTGTTGAATCCGCTTCTCCCTCATCTTCTTCAACTTAACCACGTGTTGCTTCTGCCGTTGTTATGCCTCATGTGGGACGCAGATCGGCTTGGTAAAGCACTGACACGTGGGACCGCATGTTAGCAAACCGCGAGGACAACGTCCTCGGAAAATAAGAAGCCTAATCCTAGACTTACAAAGGGCTATGTAGCTGCTACGTATACTTTCCATCTAATCTATATATCCCCCCTGATTTTCAGGTGGGGTGGGCCTAATCCTCTCCTTTAATCCAATCAAATAGTCCCACATCACATCAGTTCGTAACTTTATGTAAACCATTACGTGGATGTAGCATTGCTCAAATAAGAAACCTCCCCCGCCATCCGCGCGGCAAAATCACCTCATTTTTACTAATCTTGATTCTATAATTTTTTAGATCAATATAATTGAGATTTATATAGATAGCACACAGGAGCAAAACCAAGTGGTACTGTTAAGGGCATCCACAATGTGTAGCCATATGTGAAAATAGCTTTTGGCATCGTGGGAACCATTGTGGACGGTGTTGCCAAAGCCAAAAAGATGGAACCGAAGCTCCCTGATTGATTGATTGAAGGAATAGAAAAATGCAACATCTCTCCTCTTTCTCCCATGCTTGGACTCATGTAGTACAGTATAGAGCACAGAGTCTACTCCCTGTCCCTTCTATCACAAATCACAAAGCAGTGAGGCGTCAAATCACAAAAGCACGGACGAAGAAACCATCATTTCACTCTTCGCTGACTCCGCTTCTCCATCGTCTTCTTCGAGAAACCATCTCACCACACTAGTACTCCTAGCAGTACTCCCTCCGGTCCTTTTTTGTCTGCGCCTAAGAAAATTTCGTTTTCCCTGCAATGCTCTGCGCATTGGCATTTTTTCGCTGCTCTTTCCAACCGGGGCCTCCATCCCTTTCCACCGCATGCGTGCCTGCAGTAATCCCATCTCTCTCTCCATGTGCTTCACATCTTCCCAAGGCAGAGAGAGCTGCTTGCATGCAGAAATTGGAGAGAGAGCGAGAGGCGCATGCGTGCAGAGAGATGGACATGGGAGAGAGAGAGACGACATGCATGCATGCGGAAGTGAGAAGGTTGGTTTGCATGGCACTGCATTAATCAAGCGATGAGGAGTGAGATGGTTAGCTCTTTGGTCTTTGGAGAGAAAAATACGCATTAATTGACATGTGAAACGAGGATTTGTATCGATTAAATCCCGTGAAGGAAAACCCCGCCTTTCTTTTTTAACACTAGTACTCCTAGTACGTACGTACTTATCCTGTTTGGGTCTAGGCCTTGCATTGCCAAACTTCGCCACACATTTTTGCCAAGCTTGCCTAAAGTTTTCAAAATGAGAAGGAGGTACACTTGCGCACGGCTGTCGCGGTCGCACCGCACCCTCACATGGTCGCTCCTGCACGCCGCGGTCGCACCGCACCCTCACACAGTCGCTCCTGCACGCCGCAAACCCAACCAAGGGAACGCACCCTCACTAACACGTGCTATCGCATGTGAATAAACCAAACTCAGCCATCCTATCGCTGACACATAATTTTTGTTCATAGAGAGTGTTTATCCAACCGCATGTTGGGGAGTATCCGTACGGCCCGTGCGGTGGTATGTTGGGGAAGAAGAAGAGGTGAGGAAGAAGGAAAAAGGGTTAGGAGATGTAGGATATTCATCCAACCGCCTGAAATGGTAGACTGACCCAAGTCAGGCGACTTGCATAAGAAATATATGTTTTTACACAGCAAAAGATCCATAAAAACAACAACATAAAGAAAAACTATCACTTCTCGCGGAAAGAGACGACCTCGTCGTCTTTGGCTGCCGGCGCGAACCAGCCATCGCTGCCGACGTGTGTCTCCGCACCGTGGTTGTCCTCGGCCTCCAGCTACTCGTTCAAGCGGAGCGTGCGGGCGCTCTGCACGGACAAGAGCACAGCCCGGTTCAAGTCGACGACGTCTGGTTCCACTTGCAAGAGGGACTCAATGGCAGCGGCATCCGCGCGCTCCGCGTCGAGTCGAGCCTCCGCCGCCCAGTTCAAGTCCAGGACGTCCGGTTCCGCCTGTAGGAGGGTGTCGATGAGAGCGGCATCCGCGCGCTCTGCGTCGAGTCGAGCCTCTGCCGCCCGATTCAAGTCCAGGACGTCCGATTTCACCTGCAGGAGGGCCTCGATGGCAGCGGCATCCGCGCGCTCCGCCTCAAGTTGAGTCTCCGCCGCCCGGTTCACATCCACGACATCCGGTTCCGCCTGCAGGAGAGCCTCGATGGCAGTGGCATGCGCGCGCTCCACGTCGAGTTGAGCCTCTGCCTCCCGGTCCTCCTTTAGTATCGCCATGTTGAACCGCTGGTCCGCCTGCACCATGGGGGACTCTGACGCTGGCACAAAGTTGATGTCCATCGTCTCATACCCATCAGGGGCCTTCAGCGCCGTGACCTCCGCCATGAACATTGGATCAGCTTCCTCCTCCTCGCAGCTTGGCTCTAGAGAACTCGGGGATTGGCCCACCGCAAAGCGAGCTTGGGAACGGAGGTCTGTGGCACCGACCGCCGCCGCGAATTCTGCACGGCGCTCCGGCGTCAGCATCTTGTAGTAAGTGATCTTGTGGTGCACCATGGCTTTCCAGCGAACTAGGGGATGCTTGATGTGGGCTAGGGGATCGAAAGGTGAGGGAATGGGCTGGAGATTTGTTGTGGTTTTAGGGCAGTGGCTGGCATAGGCCGAGCAGCGAAGGTTCTGGTGTGAATAGTGGTTCCGGTGACGACCGGTTAATCGGTTTCGACTGTACATCGCTCTTGTCGCGTTCGCGTTGCAGCCCGGCATGCTGGACCCTCCACATCGCTCACCGAATGGAACGCGCTTCGTCTTGCGTTTTCGCTCGCTTGTGGGACCGCAATTGAGAGTAAACCGATGTCCCTCCCCCTCCCCCGCCCGCGTCATTTAGGGCCTCTTTGATTCATAGGATTGCAAAAACACAGGAATAGGGAAAACGTAGGATTGGAATGGCATGTCCATTGGATCCTTATATGATTTGAGTTTGTTTGATTGTGTCACAAGAAAAACAAAAAAATTCTTCCAAGAGGTTGGAGTGGATGTTAGAATTCCTATAAAATATAGTGCAAATGAATCCTTAGGAAAAAATCCTACATGATTCAATCCTACGAATCAAGCAATCAACGTAGGAAAAATTCCTAAGGTTTCTAATCCTTCAAAGATCCTATGAAAATCCTTTGAATCAAAGAGACCCTTATTATACCACCACTCCCTCCGTTTTATGCGGAGTAAATAAAAACAGAGGGAGTATACTACGGATGAGGATCCCCTGACGTGGCCGAACCCATTGAGTAACTGACATGAGGGGCCTGGCAAGCATGGGGTCTGCCAGTAAGTGGCCGAAAGGGAGGGTAAGGCAGGGATACCTACGTCAGAGGATCCACTTCCACTATACTACTTTGACCAAATGTTAGAGTAATAATATATGACATGCAACTTACACAAATGTTAGAGTAATAATATATGACATGCAACTTACACAAAGCATACAGGGTCTAATGCGTTTTTCGAGGCTAACTTTGACCAAATGTTAGAGTAATAATATATGACATGCAACTTACACAAAGCATACGGTCAAATTCGTATGTGAGAGGAGTTTCCAATGATATAATTTTCACATTATACATCTCATGTACTATTAATCTTGTCAATAGTCAAATTGGAAACCATCTCGAGTACAAATCTAGGAGTACGTACGAATCTAACAATATTGATTGGGCGTTGTTGAATATTGATACCTTTTTTATCAAAGTAGAGATACTTTGACTACACATAAAACTTATATGTAAACTAGAAAGGATAGGAAGGAGTATATTGTACGTTCAAAAACAAAACGAACATTGAATACCCTTTATATATGATTTGCGGATGCTATGATCACCGGTTCAAAATTTTGAATCCGCCTTAGGTATCACGTGCCCCCACTCGTTCCCTCTCGATTTCATCTCGGGGTCCGGAGATCTATTGAAAGAGGACTAGGGTGGGTACATGCGAATGATACTCAGCGGAATGTTCGAATGAGGCATGCGGGAGGATGGACTCAACTGGAGGGCGACATGATCGATGGAGAAGAGGGTTGGAGAGGAATGAGAAATAAGCAAATGCCACATGATTATACTTGAACGGCTCAAATAAACAATAAGTTGTCTCGCTTGGCCTACATAGTGAAAGGCCTAATGCGCAACATGGAGCACTGACGCTCGAATATGGCCGGGAAAACAGGGAAACCGACATGTGGGGCAGACTAGTCCAATGGAGGAGCTGGCCCACGACCTCATCGCCACCGACAACCGTTCATGTGGGTCGTTGGGGCCAATAACGGGGCGCGGCTCCAGCACCGCCTCTGGACACGGCGACCGCGGTGAGCGACACGCTCATATCGTAGCTAGACACGGTCGGTTTCAGTGTGCCGAGGGTGGCATTAGTGTTGTGGCATGACCAACAGTATGTTTGGTTTGTGCCCAAGGTTGCCCCATCAAAGCATTGGGTAGCCAAAATTTTGGTTGAGGTATTGGTTGCCCATGATTTGGCCAACATTGGCAAGAAAAATGAACTAGAGTTGGCTATAGTTCATTGACATGCCAAAGAAATGGCAACCATCCAAACAAAGACCAATCTTTGGGTCATGACCAAAATTTTGGTTGAGGTATTGGTTGCCCATGATTTGGCCGACATTGGCAAGAAAAATGAATTAGAGTTGGCTAGAGTTCATTGGCATGCCAAAAAATGGCAACCATCCAAACAAAGACCAATCTTTGGGTCATGACCAAAATTTTGGTAAGGTACACTTTGGCCACAATCCAAACACATCCCAACACCCGGCTCGTCGAGGATGCACGGGGCGCCGCGACGCGTCCGCGGAGTGGTGTAGCGCGGCCAACTGCATCCTCTGGACCTGAGACCATGCCGGGTCATCTTGCTTTTTCAATGACATGCGGGGATCGCATGTGAGCAAAGAGCATCTCCAACGTTGCCACGACCGCAGCTGACTACCCTGGCACACCAAAACCCTCGTCCCTCGCGCCATCGCGCGGTGTGTTCCCAGCCGGCACCAGCTGCCCACATTCATGCCATCCATTCGTATGTCGTCGTTAAGAGGCTCGGTGCCCGAGGAACCAACTCTGGTGACTTAATGACGCAGCCGGACGCTTGGCCTCACCGGAATGCGCTACTTAAAGCGGCAACGCCCAGCTAACCTCCACACCATAGCGCATTGTCCTCCTACCTGGCACCACATCCGCCATGACCACAAGTGCGAACGCTCTGCGGGAGAGCTTGTCTTCGGGGATGAAGCTCGAGGTCGCCGCCCTCGCTCAAGTCGCCTCTCGCGACGCAATAGCGGCATAGCCGGACGCGGACACGACCGCACAAGCGGTGGCCACACTGGCGGCCGACGACGGGAGCACCATCAGCCATGCGTCCTACTTTCCGCCATCCAACGTCCGGCACCGCCGAGGTCGGGGACTCCTCTGAGGATGAGTAGGGCATGGGAGGCGGCAGGGCATGGTGTGCCAACTGGTTGGTCTATATCCCGTGTTCTACTCTTCCTCGCCGGAGACCGCACCTTCACTTCACGGGTCTTGAACCCCGCCTCCATACATAGAGATCGCAGATGGAGGACGTCGGTCACCACCGTAGAATGGGTTTAGGGTCGGGTTTCTTTTATTTTTCTGTTCTATAAAAGTTCGAAATGTAATGAAAATCTGCCGTGTTTGCATTAATCTCGGCCGGTGTATATGAACTTTCACAATAATATACATATTGTAGGAGTACTAGCAAGATGCTCATGCGTTGCACGGAAGATCAAGATCTTGTGGGAGAAAAGGATGAATGAGGGAAAGCCTTATCTGCAAATGTGGAGAGGAGTGCAGGTAAATTGTCATAGTTTTCTTCCTATCCATTAGATATAGATCGGACGGCCTATATTGCAGGATGACAGGCACACCATCATCACCAACTCTGCTTTTTATTGAACCGAGACAAATCTAACATGCGAAGTAAAATAAACACATAGGGTCTATACATACACAAATTATCTTAGGCACTCCAATAGTACGTCCACTACACATTCACGCATTTCACATCTTTCTACATCTACGGGAACCTACGAAAGGGTTAACGTAAATTGCCTCTCTCTCTCTCTCTCCTCCCCTGATTTTCATGGTGGTGGGCCCCTCCCTCCCCCCAATCTACAATCAACAGCTCACACGTTTCACATTACGTTAATTATGTAACTGGGATTACGTAGGTGTAGCATTACTCGTCCTAAAAAACCCAACTAAGCCAACCTCCCAGCATATCGCGCGGGAAAAGACCCGGCCGCGCCGTTTTAGTCGGGATTACCGGATTACTAGTAGTAGTATCAATGGATCGCGCGAAGGAACAGATTTTTTTTTGAGGGGGCGAAGCACCTAGTTTAAAAGGAAAAAGGCGGTACACTCACAACACTCCTGTCACGGTCGCATTGCACCCAACACACGTTCGGTCCTGCACACGGCTCATGCAAACGGAACGCGCTTCGGCTTGCCTCTTCACTGACACATGGGACTGCACTTGGAGAAATTGACCATGCGCCAAACTCCCCCCGCCCACCACGCGAAAATCCTCCCTCCTCCCACACCCAAAAATTCTCCCCAAATCCGATTCAACCGCCCTTCGGCCAACTAGCCAATAATATTCCCCAAACCCCCTCCTCCCTGTCCCCCTCCACTCCATTCGCTCCGCCAAAGCCGCCCTCCCCGCCGCGCCGATACGTCGGCGCTGCGGTTCAGCGATCCTCTCGCTCCCACAGTATGCTCTCGTAGACTGCCGTCCTCTAGCTGCGCCGCCACCTCTGGCTACGTTCTTGTGGAGGCGCACGGCGGTCAGCGCCGCCACCGCTGGCGACGTTCGTGTGGAGACACACGGCGGTCAGCTTCTCCCACGGTACGCGCATTCTAGACTGAGGCCTCGTTCATGTCGGTGTAGCGCTGAATGTTAGCTGATAGACGATGTTAATCTCATTGTTTGCTGAAGTAGTTTACTGCCAATATGCTCTGCTTAAGAAGCTTCCTTGCCCTGTTCTGCACTCAATCTTCTTAGCTGAGATGGCATGCCAAGGCCGATTAGTTGCTAAAATATCCTGCCATATATTTATTGTGACGTAGATTGCCATGGTCTAGTAGCCAATCTGTTAGGTGAAATAGCTCTACACCATTTTATACTCGATCTTTGTTGCTGCGATGGCCTTCGATAGTTCGATGGTTGTGTGCTCGGCCTCATTGACTGCTGAAACAGCCTGCCATAATTTGGCACTCAAATCTGTTTGCTGAATTAGCTTTACATATATTTCGTTACTTAGATCTGCTCGTCCAAATATCTTGCCATAGCTTTAGACATCGACCTAGGTATTTTTTTTTCTGGACTTCTGAAAGTGCAACTATCCCTAGGTGGTTTTGGTAATTCATAACAACATATAGCTCATTGAGCTAATGCTATTCCAAGGTGATTATTTAGGAAAGCTCAATGATTGGCATGGCATGGATGGTGAAAGTGGAACCCTCAAAATGCTAAGGACAAAGTATTGGCTCAAGCTCAAAAGCTCAAGACTCTTCATTTTATATTTTAGTGATCCAAGATCACATTGAGTCGTTAGGAAAAGCCAATACTATCAAGGAGGGATGAGGTGTTGCTTAATGAGCATCTTGCTTCATGTGCTTAGTGATATGCTCCAAAATCCTCAGCTACTTTCCCATATCCACATATGACCTAAACCCTAAGCCAAACTCGGTCATACCGATTCTTTCAATCCGGCGCCACCGAGTTTCACTTGTCATAAGCCACTGCCAAACCCTAGCAATTCGGTTCTACCGATAGGGATCTCGGTCTCACCGAGATGGGATTGCAAACTCTCTGTTTCCCTTTCGTAACTTTTCGGTCTCACTGAAAGAGCGGATTGGTCCCACCGAGATTGCAATGTAAACTCTCTGTTTCCTTTTTGTAACTTTTCGGTCTCACCAAAAGAGCAAATCGGTCCCACCGAGTTTACCTGACCAACTCCCTGGTTAGCTAATTACCAAAATCGGTCTCACCGAGTTTGTGTAATCGGTCTCACCGAGATTACGTTATGCCCTAACCCTAACCATATCGGTCCTACTGGGTTGCATGTCAGTCCCACCGAACATCACTAACGGTCACTAGGTTTACTATTTCGGTCCGACCGAGTTTGTTGATTCGGTCCCACCGAGATTGGAAAACTGTGTGTAACGGTTGGATTTTGTGTGGAGGCTATATATACCCCTCCACCTCCTCTTCATTCGTGAAGAGAGAGCCATCAGAACACATCTACACTTCCAACTCATATGTTCTGAGAGAGAACCACCTACTCATGTGTTGAGATCAAGATATTCCATTCCTACCATATGAATCTTGATCTCTAGCCTTCCCCAAGTTGCTTTCCACTCAAACCTTCTTTCCACCAGATCCAAATCCTATGAGAGAGAGTTGAGTGTTGGGGAGACTATCATTTGAAGCACAAGAGCAAGGAGTTCATCATCAACACACCATTTGTTACTTCTTGGAGAGTGTTGTCTCCTAGATTGGCTAGGTGTCACTTGGGAGCCTCCGACAAGATTGTGGAGTTGAACCAAGGAGTTTGTAAGGGCAAGGAGATCGCCTACTTCGTGAAGATCTACCGCTAGTGAGGCAAGTCCTTCGTGGGTGATGGCCATGGTGGGATAGACAAGGTTGCTTCTTCGTGGACCCTTCGTGAGTGGAGCCCTCCGTGGACTCGCGCAACCGTTACCCTTCGTGGGTTGAAGTCTCCATCAACGTGGATGTAAGATAGCACCACCTATCCGAACCACGGGAAAAACATCCGTGTCTCCAATTGCGTTTGAATTCTCCAAACCCTTCCCTTTACATTCTTGCAAGTTGCATGCTTTACTTTCCGCTGCCAATATACTCTTTGCATGCTTGCTTGAATTGTGTGATGATTGCTTGACTTGTCCTAAAATAGCTAAAATCTGCCAAGAACTAAAATTGGGAAAAGGTTAAGTTTTTATTTGGTCAAGTAGTCTAATCACCCCCCCTCTAGACATACTTCCGATCCTACAACTTCATAAAAAAGCATATATGTTTTTCCTGTAATATCTAGTAGAAGAACTAATTTGTATGTCTAACAGATGGACAGGACTTGGATAACTTCTGCTCGAAGATTCTCCGCTGCATATGTCGAGGGGTTGAAAACATCATGAACTTTATCAGAGCTGAGTACAGTGGTCTGAAATCAGATGTGCTCTGCCCGTGTAGCAGTTGTATGAATTCAGTTACAAGACCCCAGTCAACTGTGCAAAATCATCTAAACTTGTATGGGATGTTGGTCACATATACTAGGTGGGTTCATCATGGTGAAGCTGTGAACATCAATGTTATTGACTACGTAGAAGTAGCAGATCACCATCTTGATCCGCCTGATGCTCAGGTGGAGGAGGAGGAGGTGGTGGTGGTGGCGGAGCCAGTGAGTTTGACCAACATTGAAACAATGCTACGAAATGCTCGTGCATTCCGGTGTTGTCAACATGGTCAACAACCGAGAGGAATAAGGAGATGACTGTACATGGTGAGGATGACAGTAGGGACCCAGCAGCGCGCGCAGTAATTTTGTTTTTTCGGGACGGAGAAGGGTAGGGACCCGTGGCCTGTCTAGCCCAGGCTTTTATTTCATATGTTTAGCACATGACCAGCCCAGTTTGTTTTTTTCCTTTCTGAAAATGGCTAGCTAGCTATTTTGTTTTTTGCAGAATAACCAACGTAGGCCTACTTGCTTTTCTACGCCCTGCTGGGCCGGAAATGTTTCAAGACGAGGAGGGATGCATTTTGCCCAGAAAATGGGCTATAAGTAATAAGAAATGGGCTATAAGTAATAATAAATGGGCTATAAAATGAAAAAAATACAGCAAATAGGCAATTAGTTCAAAAATACTATTTTCTTATGGATTTTGATATTTTAAATTTCATTGTTTTTGTGCGGGTAAAATTTCATTGAATTTAAATTAAGGTATATTTAGATTTAAAATTAATTAGAATCTGGCTAGAAATTTCGGGTTGTATGCTGTTTGGGACAGATTTGGAGGCTGACTTGTGGGTCTACTAGGTTGACGTGTACTTTGGCTTTGTCAACTTAGTCCACAAACGAATCTAGCAGCAGTGACCGTTGGATGTTAATCTAATGGCCGTGCTACTTCTTCAATATCAGATCTTCTTGCTCCAGCCTCCCAAACTAGCTCTGGTGGGACTGCTTGCTCCCGCCTCCCGTGGCCGGCTGTGCTGCCGCACAGGCCGCACCGCCCCACCCTACTTCATTGCTGGTCAGGCCATTCCTCTACTCACCCACACCTCCTGTTATTTTCTGGCGATGGCAGCCGGACCAGTAAACCCTCGTACTCCCCATCGCGTGGGCAACCATTGCCGAGTCTTCACTGGCTCCGTGTCGTTCCCTTCCTAGGCCTCGCCGTCATCCACCGCCATGGTGCTCTTGGCGCGGCCTGGTCAACGTGGTCAACGAACGACATCCATCGGTCGTGGACTGTACGCACAAAATAATGATTCCTCCACCTGGCAGCTGGGACCCACCGGAAGGGCCTCTGTATTTCGCGAAAAAACATTCCCCCCGCTGACATGTCGGACCCACCAGCTATATCTTCACACGCAAGGAAGTGCCTCCTTATTACGCACAAAAAAATGAATACCCCCTGCTAGCTGGGACCCACCATTGTGGGAGGCTGACTTGTGGGCCTACTAAGTTGACGGGGACGGAGGGCTTTGTCAACTTAGTCAATATGAACGATTCTAGCTCCAGTGACCGTACGATGTCCATCCAACGGCCGCAGTGCTTCTTCAACCTCTGGTCTTCTTGCTCCGGCCGCCCAAAGCAGCGCCGGTCGTGCCGCATGCTCCTGCCTCTCGTGGCCGGCTGTGCTGCCGCGGGGGCCTCACCACCCCGTACTATTCCCACCGCTGGCCAGGCCCTACGGCGACGGCAGCCTCACACCGTAGCCGAACCAGTGAACCCTCGTACTCCTCTCCGCACGGGCTTCCACTGTCGCGTCTTCCCCGGCTCCGCATCGTCCCCTTCCTAGGCCTCACCGTCGTCCACCGTCGTGGTGCTCTCCGTGCGGCGTGGTCAGCGTGGTCAAGGAATGACTTCCATCGGAAGAGTACTGTACGTGGAGAGGCTGACAGCTGGGTCCACGGCCACATCCCAGTTTTTTTGTGATTTGCCAAGTAAGTCACTTTTTCAGGCCTATTGGGCTGCAAATCTTTCAAGACGAGGAGAGCTTTCATTCGGCTGGCCGAGAAAATGGCCCATCAGTAATGAGAAATGGGCTGTACATTTTTAAAACACATCAAACCGGCAATTAGTTTCAAATATCTTTTTTTATTTTGAGATTTTAAATTACATTAATTTTTATGCGTGGAGAATTTGTTGGATTTTATATTGATATACATTTATTTTTAAAATCAATTTGAATGCGAGTCAAAATTTCAGGATTAAAAATAGTTCGGACCGCACCGAAATATGCAAAATTTCGTATAATTTTTTAACCATGGCCACAATATGGGCTGTAATGCTAACAAAAAGAATATGGGCTCCAAAAAAACCTTAAGAATTAGCAAATGGGCTGTAAATTATTAGAAATAATGGCAGATTGGCTATATACTATTTTCCACAGATTTGAGGCTTTCCTAAAAAAAGGTTGACGCACAAGCAGTGACTGTTGGATGTCCATCAAGCGGCTATCGTGCTTCTTCAATCTCTGCTCTTCCTTCTCCAGCCGCTCAAACAAGCGCCGGCGGGACTGCCTGCTCCCTCCTCCCCACGGCCGGTTGTGCTGCTGCACAGGCCTCACCGCCCCACCGTACTCCCATTGCTGGCCTAGCCATCCCTCTACTCACCCACACCTGCTATTATTCTCCCGCGACGGCAGACGAACCAGTAAACCCTCGTACAGTCGTACTCCCCTCCGCGTGGGAAACAACTGCCGAGTCTGCCCTGCCTCTGTGTCGTTCCCTTCCTAGGCCTCGCTGTCGTCCACCGCCCTGGTGCTCTCGGCGCGGCCAGGTCAACATGGTCAACGACCGACATGCATCGGAAGTGGACTGTACGTGGAGAGGCCGACAGCTGGGTCCACGGCCGCACGCAAGGAAATGCCTCCTTATTACGCGCAAAATAATGATTCCTCCACCTGACATCAGGGACCCACCGAAAGGGCCTCTGTATTTCGTGAAAAAAATGTTACCGCCGCTGATAGCTCGGACCCACCAGCTATATCTTCGCATGCAAGGAAGTGCCTCCTTATTACGCACAAAAAAATTGAATACTCCCCCTGTTAGCTGGGACCCAGTATAGTGGCAGGCTGACTTGTGGGCCTACTAAGTTGACGGGGACGGAGGGCTTTGTCAACTGAGTCAATATGCACGATTCTAGCTCCAGTGACCGTACGATGTCCATCCAACGGCTGTAGTGCTTCTTCAACCTCTGGTCTTCTTGCTCCAGCCGCCCAAACCAGCGCCGGTCATGCCTCGTGCTCCTGCCTCTCGTGGCCGGCTGCGATGCGGCGGAGGCCTCACCGCCCCCTACTACTCCCACCACTGGCCAGGCCGTCCCTCTACTCACTCACACCCCCTGTTATTCTGCGGCGACGGTAGCCTCACACCACAATGAACCAGTGAACCCTCATGCTCCTCTACGTGTGGGCATCCACTTCCGCGTCTTCCCCGGCTCCGTGTCGTCCCCTTCCTAGGCCTCGCCGTCGTCCACCGCCCTGGTGCTCTCGGTGTGGCGTGGTCAACGTGGTCAAGGAACAGCTTCCATCGGACGTGGACTGTACGTGGAGAGGTTGACAGCTGGGTCCACGGCCGCAGCAAGGAAGTGCCTCCTTATTACGTGCAAAATAATTATTCCTCCACCTGACAGCGGGGACCCACCGGACGGGCCACCGTAATTCGCGAAAAAAACGTTTCCCCCTAACTACTGGGACCCACCAGCTACACCTTCGCACACAAGGAAGTGCGTCCGGGCAAAAAAACAATTCGCCCCCCTGACTACTAGGACCCACCAGCTACATCTTCGCACGCAAGGAAGTGCCTAACAGTCAGGACCCACCTGGTCGAAGCGTACGTAGCGTTGTCATTCTGGTCGCGAACGTGTATGTACATATTGGTCGATGTAGAGGCGCACACGTGTCGTAGTAGAGGCGCGCACGTAGCATGTACACGTACGTACAGTGGCCACAGTGCAAGAAAGAAAATACGACCATGTATGTGTACATACGGGCAGGGTCTCGAACACCTACTCGCGCATACGTACGGCCAGGGCTCGTGTACATGGCTAGGTCGAAATGGAGAAACAACGTCATCGTCGTGTTCATGGGGAGGCAACGGAATGCATCGTGTTCATGGGGAGGCAACGGAATGCGTCGTGTTCATCGGGAGGCAACGGAACGCGTGGGAGCCAACCGGCTGGGTCGGAATGGAATGCGCGGTTGTGTTCATCGGAAGGGCTTGGATGGAACAGGCGATGGAAATGAGGCCTGGCGTACCGCAGAACAAAGGAAACGGCCTTGTGTTCGACCGACCACGTTCGAAACGGGATCCTATTCATCGGGAGGGGTCTAGCGTACCGCAAAACGGAGGAAACGGACCTCCTACGGTCGAAATGGGGTCTTGTTGATCGGGAGGGGTGTGGCGTACCGCAAAACGGAGGAAACAGACCTCCTACGGTTGAAACGGGGGTCTTGTTGATCAGGAGGG